>NW_025421841.1:0-82173 GCF_011764305.1 Mustela putorius furo
ATCAATCATAAATCTATTACCTAAAGGTTACAGGCAATTTTAAATGCAATAGCACTCTCTTCAGGGTTTTAAATAATCCATGTCTGTCTTGGCACATGAGAATGCAAAGATAGGAAATGGTTTGTAAAAGATCATATAATGGCTTTTACTATACAGTATTAGCAATTTATCCTAAAGGAGCGGCCTCCAGCTAAAAACTCAGCTTTGAAAAATACAGAAAAGTAGCAAGCGTTCACATACCCTCTTGGTGACCAGAGGCGTTTGTGCCCTCATCATCTCTTTCGTGGTTCTGAGGCCCATGGCGCTCAGTAGTTTAGTCTTATTCTCTGGAATAGGCCATTGAAGAAATACCAGGCCCAGAGAAGAAGGTCCTGCTGGGTGACTGAGGAAAGTACAACCTTTTAGATGAAGCTTTCTGAAATTTGTTAGTGGTTTGGTCTGCTTCTGATAGGAAGGGAAAATTTTAAAGATTTTATTTATTTATTTGACAGACATAAATCACCCAATAGCAGAGAGCAGGCAGGAGAAGTGGACCCCACGGCTTCCTGTGAGCAGGAGAGGCCAGACTTTGGGCTCAATCCCAGGGACCCTAGATTCCTGACATAGCTGAGCTAAATGCAGGAGGCAATTTAACTCACTGACCCACGCGGGTGCCCCAGGAAGTGAAATTTTTTTTAAGACCTCTTTTCTCTTTCAATCTTTCTTGAGGTTTGTTGTTGGTGTTTCTTTTCTGACTTCTCATGAAGATGTAATTACTTTCTGAGGTTGGATTCAGTAAACCGCATATCAAATCGAGGCTATCTTTGTTAGCAATAAATAAATAAATAAATAAATAAATAAATGCTCCAAGTGTTTGGTTCTAAAAGCTATTATGCTTTTCAAAACCCCCCGAACCTAGTCATTCATGTATCGTGGTCATTCTTATCAGATCAAACAGCGGAGAAGGTTGGAGAGAGGCAGCAGAACGCACGTTTCAGGTTAATTTTTTTACAAGGAAGATGGACTTATGAAACCTACTTTGTTATTCCCTTTCATTCCATTTCCCTGTACCCCCCCCAAGGAAGGGGGGGCCTTTTCTATGAATTTGTAACGGTAAACCCATCATTATTTTATTGTTGGCACGTGCTTGTGAACCATAAAGTGTACGCTATAAATGGGACCTGTGTTTTCTTTTTTGCAAAGCAGTTTTACCAAAAAAAACTAATTTTTTTCAATTTTATTTAGTTTTTATTTATGTTTCAGCATAAAACCGTTATTCATTCTTTTTGCCACCACCACACCCAGTGTCCATGCAAGCAGTGCCCTCTATAATACCCACCACCTGGTACCCACCCCAACCTAACCGCGCCCACCTCCCAACCCCGCCCCTTCAAAAACCCTCAGACTGTGTTTTTCTAGAGTACATAGTTCTCCGCTCATGGTTCAGCGCCCCTTCCAATTTCTCCCACCTCCTTCTCCTCTCTAACTACCCCATGTCCATGCAACAAAACTAATTTAACAAACATTCCATCCACACCAGAGTACCCAAGGGCTCCCAATCATAAACGATCTGTCGTTTCGTTACATTATGGCATTCTCTGCTTTCGCTTTTCTGATTGCCCTGTCCAAACAACTGTTTTAAAAACGTTCTTTAAAATGGGCCTTTTTAACAAAGATTTTTACAAAAGATTTATTTATTTCATTTGTCAGAGAGATTAGCACAAGCAGAGGGTCGAGAGGGCAGGCAGAGTGGGAAGCGGCTCCTGGTAAGCAAGAAGCCTGATGGGGGACCTGACCGATCCCAGGACTTTGCTGGGATTCCGATGACCTGAATTTGCATTTGAAGGCTAGTTTTGTTTGGTTGCGGTAACAATTAAATTCCAACTGAGCCATCCATTATGTTTGTGTCCCTGAAATGGGCATTTGTTTTGACATTTCCTGATAGCACCTACCACACTCATGAATCTCAGATTCATGATATATGGGGCTAGTGGACTTGACAATCATGGAGTCAAGCATGGCTGGATTTGACTCACGGTGCTTTGTTGCAATGTGATTTGGGTGGCTTGCTAACAACTTGCTACATAGAACTCCAAGCATGTAAAGAATTTGCAGGATGGTGACAGCCCGTTCAGTGTATAAATGTATACATAAAAATTACCTAAACCAGTTGTCTCTCACAAAGTAGGTCTCCAAATAGACCAGCTCCCTTCCCTGCCTTCATTCTGTCCTGTCCTTGGAATTCCGTCCCTTTGGGAGAAGTTCCTTCCTACTGCCTTTGTTACAAGAAATGAACGATATTTACTACACTGTTGGTGCATAGCATGGATCAATACATTGAGTGATAGTATTAACATACTTCTTGAACTGCCCATTGCCCCCCAAGCCAACCAAATAAAAATGTCATGCTCTGGGGAAACCAAAGTGAGAGGTGTCCCCAACTTTTAGGAGTTTATGGACAGGAGAGAGAGATGCAAATACTGTGTCAGTGTAGAAACCAGGGTAACTAATGTGTTAAAACCAGAAAGAGAATGTGTGTGGGAAGAAAGGCACTGATGATGTTTTAAAAAGCCATTTGGCTTGCCATGGTGACTACCCTCAGACTGACTAAATTTGCCATGAAAAGCTTCCAGGCAAATTTTGAGATCTTTATTAGTGACAATATGGCTATAGCCTTAAGGGGAAGAAAAAAACCAAAAAACCAACAACCAAAACACACATACACACAAACTGTTGGTCTTGTGTCTTTTCACAAATAATGAACAGTTATCAGAAATTTTATCTTTAAATGGGGAAAAACAGCAAACTGAAAATGTATTTCATTTGACTCATCACAGAATATGGTGTTTTTTGTTCATTTTCACACCATTTTTGTTAAGTTTTATTTAAATTAATGCAATCTGAGATAAAATGTTAATATTCCTGAGGGTATGGACATTGTATACAAATGAACCCAGCTAAGTGGGCTCCTGGACAGGGGTCTGATCTATTTATAAAAGTAGCTGGAGCTAAGTGGTTTGTTCCAGAAGGAGATAACGCCTTCCCTCCGTTGCATTGCCTTCTACCAGCCTAAGTGGGAGTTAATACGTTCACTTGTCTCCTTAAAATTTTGTTCAGAGTGTGTTAAAGCAGTCATAGGGGACCTGGGTGGGTGGTGTTTGCCATCTGACCTTCTCATAAACAATGCCCCTGTTTTCTCCTGGAGAATGAACGTTCCCGCTTCAGTCCATGCACTTAGGCAGCGGCAACTTCACACTGGACACAACACTTCCTGACTCTAGCAGTGGCATGTCACCCACTAAAGGCCTTTGAGAACATCACTGAGTGAGCCGTGAAGTTTAGTAGATGCACGAGACCTTTGCTGGGTCGGTGAGGAGGTGGGTCTCTGAATAACTAGCCCGAGATCCACTTGTGTGTGTGGTGGAAACAACGAGCAGTGATGTGTTTGGCCAGAGTGCCCATCCTAGAGAGCCCTGAATGCCAGACAAAAAGCATTTGAGACTATTTTTTCAGGCAAACAGGAAGCTAGTTTTTGAAAAGCCAGCACATGAAAATGTGTGTTTTTGGAAGATTAGTCGGGGCAGCTGTGTGTACGATAGGATGGAGGAGGAGGAGAGAACGCAATCCCAAGTGCATTTAATCTTTATGATGCAGTGTAATTTATTATGAAGTTGAATTTGCATCCTTATCCAAACGTAAGGGAAACTCCGTGTCCCAAAACTGTAAATGTTTTTTGGTTGCTTTTTTTTTTTAAAGATTGTATTTATTTATATGACACAGAGAGAGATCACAACACAGGCAGGTAGAGAGGCAGGCAGAAAGAGAGAGAGAGATGCAGGCTCCGGGCTGAGCCTAGAGAATGATGCAAGGCTCGATCCCAGGACCCTGAAATTATGACCTGAGCCAAAGGCAGAGGCTTAACCCACTGAGCCACCCCGGTGCCCCTGGTTGCCTTTTTAAGCATTCCTTGTCTCACATGAAGTGATTTACAAATTTGCAGATGTGCATTAAAATGATGTATTCCAAAATGTTAACAGAGGAATTAAAAAACTTATTAAGTAAAATATTATCATTTCTGTTGATTTGAAGCCTATCTGACAAGGGACATAGAATTCTGGTGCATATATGTAAACATGAATAATTATTTTTTAAAAAAATCTTTAATTATTTTGAAGAGATCACAAGTAGGCAGAGACAGGCAGAAAGTGGGAAAAAAATTTCCCCGCTGAGCAGAGAACCTGATGTGGGGCTTGATATGAGATCATGGACCTTTAAAGCAGAGGACCCGCTGAGAGATGCCCCTAAACATGAATGATAATATTTTTTTAAAGATTTATTTATTTCTCTGACAGAGGACAGATCAGAAGTAGGCAGAGAGGAAAAAGTTAATGAGGAGGAGGGGAAGCAGGCTCCCTGCCAAGCAGAGAGCTCCTGAGCTAAAGGCAGAGGCTTAACCCGCTGAGCCACCCAGGTGCCCCTAAACATTAATAATTCTTAAAGGTTCCTCTACTCACTTATATAGAAGCCCTTTTCCAAACAGAAGATTAAATCTCTCTTGGCTACTCCTACCAGCTTATTCTGAATTATTTTCCATCCAGAAGCATGAACCTGAAAACCACAGTTTTTACACAGTGTTTGGTTTTTCCACCAAGAGAATCACATAATTTGTGGTGATTCAGTGTGGTGTGTGTTGCTAAAAGCATTTCCAATGCTGTGGATACAAGAGGGAAGTGCAGAGAGGTAAGGAAACAGGAGAAAAGGTATGGCTCTCTAATGAGCACTTTATTCTAGAATTTTCCTCCAGCCTTGGGAGCTCACCACTCACAAGTGTGTGCTGGTGCCTTGATCTCATGGGCCACAGTGCTCAGCATCTTCCAGCTGCTTTTTTAGTGAATACATATGTAACAATTGATTTCTTGCCCCAGACTTTGAGAGAAAAATCTGTTCAGAGGGATGGACACTCTGAACCAACACCAGAAAACACTCTCTGTAGTCTTCTTGTTAAATGAAAAAATATGGTTAAACCACTTTTGACAGTCTACTACATACAGCAAAATGTAAATCTTAATTGAAATATGTCCTCTCAGCTGTGCTTAAGCAACTGAGTCCTGAGCTTTTCAGGTTTTCAGTCTGAAAGAGTACACCTCTGGTGCTCTGAAAGGGAAGAGAAAGGACACCCTGTTCTCCATATAAATTAAAGAAGAGAAATCTGTGCATTTAAGTGGGCCATATAAAATTTATCAGGCAATTACCTCCTAACTCCTTCCTATCCAAATTACCTGATATGCTCTCCCTACTCCTTTATTCCACGTTACTGCCTTTTCCAGGATTCTGTCTCACATCACAACATGTCTTCTGTTATTTCCTTCTTGCAAGCTAGTTTTGTGTTCTCCATCTAAAAAAATCAACAATCATTGTGTATTTTAATTCCCATTTTCCTCAAATGCATTGATTCTTCTTATCTATTACTCTTTTCTCATACTCAGTGTCTTTGTCTTTATGGGTTTTGTACTTTGCTTTTCCCCATCCTTTACTGCCATTATATAAACAAATCTAATAACTTCTTAGAGAAAGTTAAAAATTCCTGCAGAGCCACACGTGAACACAAAGTCACTGATTTTTAGCAAACCTATAAGATAGTCAGACATCCATTCAATTTCTTTTTTTTAAGATTTTATTTATTTATTTGACAGAGAGAGTTGACAAGCAGGCAGAGAGGCAGGCAGAGAGAGAGGAGGAAGCAGGCTCCCTGCTGAGCAGAGAGCCCGATTTGGGGCTCCGTCCCAGGATCCTGGGATCATAACCTGAGCCAAAGACTGTGGCTTCACCCACTGAGCAACCCAGGCGTCCCTCCATTCAATTTCTTAACTGAGTATCAAATGCATCCTGAGTTCTAACCTAAACCTAAGTTCTACTTCTTACACGTTTTTATATGACCAAATTCTTTCAGTTCAGTATTTTGTAACATTTAAATATTAATCAATTGATGCTTTGTCTGTGTATTTCTATGAAAATAATTGGAATACTGTAGATTTATTGTTATATTTATAGATTTATAACCAAAGTTTCATCAGTTGAAGTTTTTTGGAATTTCAGATATAATGATTAACCTAAAATGATACTGCCTCAAATCCCTCTGATATCAAGGCCCAACACCTGATTATAGCCAAACCTGTGGTGGATAGTTTATGGGAAATTGCAGTTACTTAACACTGATAGCATCTCATGTTCTCTCTCTCATTTTAGAATGTCTCCAACACAACCCAAAAGTGTAGGAAGAGAGTTAATGTCCTCTGAGGACAGCTCTCAGTGAAGTGGAAATAAGAACCATAGATAAAATTGTCAGTTTTCAGGTCTTCATGAGGACAACTTAAAGAAGTTTCTCAGGACCTTTCAGTAAAAGCAAGCCTTCATTTTCTATCCACAACAATTATATCAACAATGTACCTCTTTGACAAAGTTGCTTCTTCACTGTCTCACTTTCCCATTCTTTTCTACCTTGGATAATCTCCCAGATAAACTAACAGTACTCAAATCCTTTGTCCTACACTTTGCTCTCAGGATAAATGGAGCCAAAAGACTTAGATTAATATCAAGTTCTGAATGGGATCTTAGAGCTATTTCTGTCCAGATTTTCATAAACATAGGGACCTTTGAATTATCAGGCTATAAATAAGTTCTAAATGGAGGGGGCAAAAGCAAAAAGTAGAAATTTTTACGTTTGATTTTTAACCATGATTAATTGACTTTATTGATTATTAAAAATACTAACATTATAAAAGTGTGGATCTTTGTAAAACAATGTCATAATGTAAGAAATAAGTTGCATTGTCCTTTTGAGAATATTAAACCAAGTGTTCAGGTGCCATCTAATTTCTTGTTTAATCCAGAACTTTGGTGTGCATTATCTTGAGGAATAGGATTCTGAAGTCCAGACAGACTAACAGAAAACTGATCCAAATGTGTGTGTTTATATTTCTGCTTTTGTTGTAAAAATCAAAGTGTGATTGCTGGTTTAAAATGGTAAAACTGGGCGCCTGGGTGGCTCAGTGGGTTAAGCCTCTGCCTTCGGCTCAGGTCATGATCTCAGGGTCCTGGGATCGAGTCCCGCATCGGGCTCTCTGCTCAGCGGGGAGCCTGCTTCCTCCTCTCTCTCTGCCTGCCTCTCTGCCTACTTGTAATCTCTCTCTGTCAAATAAATAAATAAAATCTTTAAAAAAAATAAAATAAAAAAAAATAAAATGGTAAAACTAATAATGTTCATGGACTCTATTATAAATTTTCTAATTGTATGGGAAGAATCCAATAAACATAGAATAAATTGATTTGCAAATCCTCAAAGAGCTACAGGATGAGGTAGTGGTATGTTCTGATTCAACAGCATCATAATGCAGCATTTTATATGTGTGGCTAATGGATATTTTCATGAATGTTTGCTAGCTAGTCAGCCAATATTAGGTAGGGTAATTACTCACAGTTGTGTTTAATAAAATGAGAGAAAATTATCAAATGACACTAATAATAATAATCCTATAGCAGGCTAAATAATACAATGATAATAACAAGTATTAATCTAGCTTTCTTCCCTGATTCTGACTCTTCTCTCCTTTATCATAATGGGAGTAGCAGTTTGTCTGCAATGAATTGTGAAAACCCAGCAGTGACTTTGACAGTGAAGGCCTCCCATCAATTTTGATAGGTTAAAATAATTCTGGTTGGTCTTGAGCAAATGTGTCAATTTTTTTTTCTGTGTGTGTCATAAAAGAAAAAAGCAATAGTAAATTTTTGCTGTTATTCCATGGAGCCAATAAAATCATACTGCCAACAAGAGTCTGTTGACACCATAAGTGTAGTTAACTGTCTTGAAATACTAGGCCTGGAAATAAAATTCCAGTATTTCACATAACCTCTTTTTATTTAAAGAAAAACAAAACAAAACAACTATACTGCTTACATTTAGGGCCCTGCTGTTGTGTAACTATTTTTGAACATATCTACTGTAAGTGTATATATATATTTTTTCTGTGCAATAAATTCATTTAGAGATAAATTTGGATTGCAAATTATTTTGGAGGAGGCAAGGTATTTGTGGCTAGTCTTACAAGTAAAAAGGACTAAAAGAAAAAAGAAAAACATTTTTTATTACAGCATATTTACATCTGTCCAAAGTACTTGTTTACTCTAATACTGACTAATGTATAATACTGTACACAAAGAAAGAAGTTAAATGAGTTATAATTCAGTCGAAGTATAGCTGGCCATTTTAAAACTTACCACTGAATCTTTCTGGTATGAAATGTGATATCTGGCAATCTGGTCCAGTTCATTACATCAGGTCATTTGTATGTTCTTATTACCATTTTGATAGCATAGCACATTTTATAACCCAGACATTTTACAATGGAACTATGATGCATGTATTTTCAAAAGTATAGACATACATGAAGCTATGAGATCAAAAAAGATGAATGTCCGTAGTACCATATAGACTCAACAAATAAAAGTGTCCAAGGCTCTGAGTGAGATTTATGAATATTGTGTAAGATTAGGCCAACATGTGGTTTTGATATAAATACTCTGTTCTTAAATTATAATTACAGTCGTTGAGTACAGTGTTGAAAATGGCAGATAGATTTTAGCTATCTTTGCTCACTAGGGAAAATGGAAAAATGTTTAGTTTGGTCAGATTTTCACTTAACTTCTGAAAAATCTTACGTTTGAGAGAACCCTTCTGAAATAAGAATCCTTAAAGACATAACCCCTTTGGCACAAGTTTTCAAGAAACTTGTTTGATGTTGTAGACAATTATATGGCACACGTACTGTTCTAGATGTTTCATGCCAATAATATGTAAGCCATACCAAGGCTATATATACATATAGAGATCTTCCACAGCTTACAAGTGGGCTATGTACAGAGAAACACATAAACAGTTGAAAATGCATGGGTGCCTGGGTGGCTCAGTGGGTTAAGCCGCTGCCTTCGGCTCAGGTCATGATCCCGGGGTCCTGGGATCGAGTCCCGCATCGGGCTCTCTGCTCAGCAGGGAGCCTGCTTCCCTCTCTCTCTCTCTGCCTGCCTCTCTGTCTATGTGTAATCTCTGTCTGTCAAATAAACAAATAAAATCTTTAAAAAAAAATGAAAATGCATTTAATACCCCTAAACTATTAAATATCATAGCTTACCTTAAGCTTATTTAAACATACTCAGAACACATACATTTGCCTGCATTTGGGCAAAATCATCTTAAGCAAAGCCTATTTTATAACAAAGTATCAAATATCACATGCAATTTATTAAATATTACACTAAAAAAAAGAAGTATCATTATATAGAGAGTGGTTGTAAGAATATCAGGTGTTCACCCCTGTTATCTTCTAGCTGACTGGGAGCTGTGGCTCACTGAACCTGCCCAGCATCACAAGACGGCACCATACCACATGTCACTGGCCCTTTTTATAAAGACCCAAATTCAAAATTCAAAGTACAGTTTCTACTGAATCACTTTCACTTTCACATCATTGCCAAATATATCATAAGTTGAATCATTGTAAATCAGGAGATATCTGATTTGAAAGTTAAATCACAGTCACCCATATACACACAAAAAGAGGCCTTCATGGAGGGCCATCTATGTATCTCTAAACAACATAGCATGACATATCAACGGCAAAAAATGGATGTGAAGGGGACAATTGCTTTGCGTCAGTACTCTGAGCAGTAACATACATGGCCTTACACACCTAGCAGAACTCCAGAGCTAGCTGAGGGCAAGGAATTTTGCAAATGTTTGCTGAACAGCTTAAGCACTATTATTTTTAACTTAGTGTGCATATCTGTTTTCTCAAGATATGTTAATTTATTTTATTGACTTATTACAAAACCAAATAATTTCCTCTTATTTAAGTGGCAGGTAAATAGAATTCTTTTTAATTTAAATCAAATGGCTTTTTAGGGAAAATATACTAAAAATTCTGAAACTTGTATTGCTTATGAATCTTTTATTGGAATCCTTATCAAGTTGTATTTTTCAAGTTTTTCCTAAATAATCTTCAATGAATTGAAAATATTTTTTGGATTTTATTCAAGGCTGTTAACACACAATTTCACTTTGTTAAATATAGTGCTAAACGTTCAACCAAAACGTTGTGTCTTTTTTTTTTTCCACTACCCACATCCTCCATCTTCTGACTGGATTCTCTCCCCAACTAGCACATATATACCATTGTCTATCTTTAGGATAAGTAAGGGTCATCTTTTGTCTTTATTCTATTCCTCGTATGCTTCTGAACTTGTTGAATTTTAATATAGTCACACCATAAGCATCACATATTTGATTCCCCTTTCAATAGTAAACAGTGCACAACCAGAGCATACCTTCAAAGCTATCAATAGACTTACTCTGATATATTATTTTTGTATTTTTGTAAATTAAAATAATTAAATTATAGAACAAGAGTTTCAGGTGGTAGGTGTTGTAAGTTTTACCCAAACTGACTTTTGTTAAACTCGTTTTTGTCATCATATATGTCAAGTAGTTTTCTCAGGTTTATTTTTAGAATATCCTTGTATAATGAATATTTACACTGATATCTAGTATAAAAATCTTGCAATTTATTTTAGAAACATTAAGATAATGAAAATCAATCTATTTCTTTAATTCATTAAAGACATTTTTGGCTTGTTTCCAGTACTTTCTTACTGGTTAAAAAATGAATTGGAAGTAGTCTGAATTTCATTATTATATGGCACTTTCCCTTTGATGAATACAAAGACGATATTCTATATTAGCTATCTGAGAAGAATTTATTTTTTTAATTTTATTTATTTGTAAGAGAGAGAGTGAGAGAGAGCACAAGCAGGGGGAGCAGCAGGGTGAGGGAGAAGCAAACTCCCAGCTAAGCAGGGAATCTGTTGCAGAACTGAGTCCCAGGACCCTAAGATCATGACCTGAGCTAAAGGCTCAGGCTTTTAACTGACTGAGCCACCCAGGTGTCCCAATCTGAGAAGAGTTCTGTATGTTATTCCTATTCATATGAAGTTTAAAGTCTAGGTAATTAACTTAATATTTTAATGGCTATTACATAGATAGCACTATGTTCCAGGCAGAGAGTAAGAAACAAATATTAAATCAACCATATTCTATGCATTCTAAATGAAAATAATTAATCAATCATAATAAATCCTTCTATTTATGGAATATCAACTTATAAGCTTTCCTCCATATGAACAATGCCAAATACCAGAATAAAGGGTCATCTAATACAAATAAAGGATAGAATTAAAGAATTCTGGTAAGCCATTTAATTTTGAAAAATGGTACTATATTGTTGCTGAGTTGTGGTTTTCAGTTACATAATATCTGATAAGTGTAGAAGTAACATGAGTGTTACATGAGATGAGAAATGGTATATAATTAAGATATTTTTAAAAGTACAGATAAATACAAATTTGTAAACATAGCATTATGGAGGAATAAAAATAAATGATAGCTACACACTCTAAAGTGAATAAATCTTGGAAAGTTAATAGAGAAGTAAAACAAGGACAGTGCAAAAAGTATGGTACATTTTTATGAAGTTCAAACAAATTCTGTGAAACCGTAGATGGACTTAAAGATACTATTATGTATCAAATATTGTAAAAATTAAGCAAGGAAGTAGCAAACATGAAATAACCAAAGCATACAAACTTGGGTAGATACAAGAGGTGTGATCATGTTCTACTTCATAAAGAGATGAGTTAATAGATAAATAGAAGTAACTAGACTTTTTAGAAGTTACTAAAACTTTGCCTGTTATTTCTTAGTAATATAAAATATATGGTTTTCTAACAAAAACGTTTATCTTAAAAATATTTAAAAATAAAGTTCAGGCTATTCATAAGGTTATATTTACTTTACCACTGAAGGTAAAGCTGGTTGTTGTAGTTGTAGTTGTTTGTTTGTTTTAGTCTCCTCCTAGTTTGTATTATTATAATGTGGAATGAGGAATGTTAGATTGAAAAGTGAATTATTTTATAGACAAAAATCATTACTTGATTCACCTCCTGGTACAGCAGATGGAACTCCTGAAAACATGCCCTTTTGCCTTACAGAAAGGTCACAGTTATGCTTACTTCTGAAACATTCTTGGTGGTGGCCCTAAATAGTGACACCATAGTAAACATTTTGAATATTTGCAATTAATTTTTATAGTCATAGAGCTCCAAAAGGCACTGCTGGTATCTTAGCAGGTATTTCAATAAAGCGAAAAGTTGCCTGACTGCTTAAAAATATTAACAAGGCACAAAACATGGCAGAAGTATTGTCCTCAGATATTATTTTTTTCCATATGCTCCTGATTCCAGACATGACAAGTTATTTTTTTAAATTTTTTTATAAAAGATTTTATTTATTTATTTGACAGAGATCACAAGTAGGCAGGGTCAGGCAGAGAGAGGGGGGAAGCAGGCTCCCTGCTGAGCTGAGAACCTGATGTGAGACTCGATCCAAGGATCCTGGGATCATGACCTGAGCCGATGGCAGAGCCTTTAACCCACTGAGACACCCAGGTGCCCCGATGACAAGTTATTTTTTTTTAAAGATTTTATTTATTTATTTGACAGAGAGAGATTACAAGTAGGCAGAGAGGCAGGCAAAGATAGAGAGGAGGTAGCAGGCTCTCCGTTGAGCAGAGAGCCCGAAGTGGGGCTCCATCCCAGGACCCTGAGATCATGACCTGAGCTGAAGGCAGCGGCTTAACCCACTGAGCCACCCAGGAGCCCAACAAGTTATTTTTGATAGATATATGTTCAATGTATTTTCCAGTTATAATAAAAATGGTTCTGCTATTTTTAAGCTTTTTTTAAAATTACAAAATTTTTTTAAATTAAAATTTTATTTTTTAATGTTTTACTTTTCTTTTCTTTTTTTTTAAAAGATTTTATTTATTTATTTGACAGACAGAGATCACAAATAGGCAGAGTGGCAGGCAGAGAGAGAGGGGGAAGCAGGCTCCCTGCTGAGCTGAGAGCCCGATGCAGGGCTTGATCCCAGGACCCTGAGATCATGACCCAAGCCAAAGGCAGCAGCCCAAAACACTAAGCCACCCAGGCACCCCAATGTTTTACTTTTCAATATACTACTTAGAATATAAAACCTATTCCATTTTGTAAGAAGTTTACCATTTAAAAATGGTAATTTTCTCATTGTGTCTTCCCCTCTCATTGCTTTATTTTGAATAAAAAATTTCACTATAAACATAACGGATGCTTTCCTTTTGATGGTCCCTCTGTTGGTCATATTGTATATGAGCCATGACAATTAGTTTTACAAAATTTATTGATGTTTGTTGATATGTTTTATCATAACTAATTTTCCCTCCCTAATCTAGATTCCCCAGCTTTCAGACAGGTGGACACTTCAATAAACCATACCCAAGGGATGTATCAAGTACTTCATAGACATTCTCTCAGATCCTTGAGGTCTCATTTTGCCTTGGGATTTGCAATAGGTTCTGCCAGAGGCACCACTGTGACAACTGATGTCCATGGTCTATCTCCTGCTAAGCTCAAGAGGTCACTGGTTTCCAAGTTTATCTATTCAATTAATGCATTCCAGCAAGTTCTTCTTTTTTTAATATTAACAAACTTATTTTAAAGTTTATATGGAGAGGCAAAGACTCACAATAGTCAACATAGTGTTGAAGGAGAACAAAGACTGAGGACTGACTTCAAAGTTTACCATAACGATGGGGCGCCTGAGTGGCTCAGTGGGTTAAGCCACTGCCTTCGGCTCAGGTAATGATCCCAGGGGCCTGGGATCAAGTCCCGCATTGGGCTCTCTGCTCAGCAGGGAGCCTGCTTCTCCTCATCTCTCTCTCTCTGTCTGTCTCTCTGCCTATTTGTGATCACTCTCTCTATCAAATAAATAAATAAAATCTTAAGAAAAGTATACCATAACGATAATTGTAAGCAAGATATTGTAATACCACAGAAAGACTAGATTAAAGGAACGGAATATATATTATCAATTATATTTTATATTTAATATAAAAGCAAAAAGCAATACAAGAGAGCAAAATACAATCTTTTAAACAAATGGCTCTGGAGTAATGGTGAAGCTAAATGTAAAAATATAAAATAAAAATAAAATAAAATAATAAAATAAAATAAATCCAGCCAGATATCATACACTCTTCACAAAAATTAACTCAGATTGGATTATAAACCTAAACATGAAAAATGTAGAAGGTAATATAGAGGAAAATTTAAATGACCTTGGTTTTGGAAATAACTTTAGCTACAAAAGCACAAGCACTGAATTTAAAAATGTCTACTCTGTGAAACACAATGCCAAGAGAATGAAAAGGCAAAGCACAGACTATGAGAAAAAATTTGCAAAATACACATCTGGCAAAGGACTGTTAATCAAAAATACACAAAGACCCCTTAAAACTCAACAATGGGGGAAAAACCTGATTAAAAATGAGCCAAAGACCTTAGCAGATACCTCACAAAAGAAAATATTACAGATGGCAAATAAGCATATAAAAGATGCTTCACATCATATGTCATCAGGAAAATGCAAATTAAAACACAAAAAGAGACACCAGTACATACCCAGAATCCAGAACACTGACAACAGAACACGAAATGTTGGTGAGGATGTGGAGCAACAGGAATGATCTTCCATGTCTATTGAGAATAAAGAATGGAAAACAACTTGGCAGTTTCTTACAAAACTAAACATATTCTTGCCAGATGATTCAGCAGTAGCAGTTCTTGGTATTTATCCAAAGAAGATGAAATCTATACCCACAAAGATGTCTATAGTAGTTTTATTCATAACTGACAAAAGCTTGGAAGCAACCAAGATATCCTTCCATAGGTGAAAGGTCAAATAAAGTGTAGTACATGCAAACAATGGAATATTATTTAATGCTAGAGAAATGAATTACCACGCCATGAAAAGATATGGATATAAATATTTAATAAATATTTGATTTTAGGCTTCTACCAGTCTATCAATAGTATTAGTATATTTTAACAGTGAATGCTCAGCATTCACGAATTTACCTAATAAAATGTTTTGGGTTCAATATTTTAAATACTTCAACCTCTATGATTATATTCCTAATAATTTTGAATTGGGGGTAAATAAACCTTAATTTTTTGTAACTTGTTTCTTATTGCAAAAGAGCTCAATGAAATTTTAGAAAATAAAAATTTAAAAAAAAAAGTTTAGTTTACTATTGCCAAATAATTTAAAACTTTACCTTATATTCAAATACATATATTTTTCTAAATTGATTTATATGCTACTACTAAAACCAAAAACTTTTAGTTATACTAGATTTATCATATCATGCAATCAATGACAGAAAGCCATCTGGCGATGACTTGTTTTAAATAGAGTTAAGATGGGGTGTTATTACAATGCAAGATGGAAACAAAGATAGTATAACAATTGAGTGTTACATAACTTTTCTGTTTTGATCAAGTTACTAATCTACAAAAGGCTTTTATCGGTGACAGACTTGGGAATTTAACAAAACTTTTAAACTAGCATGTGCGACTCATTCCTAGAAAACAACACAATCAATAACACTTTATTTAGATTAAATCATGACTATTTCTCCATTTGAATAAAAAAGGTAGCAACCCCAATAAGTTTATTGAACAGGAAAAGTTGAAATGCTATAATGCTCCTAAGGAATTAAATGATCCAGTCATGAATTACAAAAAAAAAAGGATATAAATTACCAAAGTGTTTGTATAATTGGAATGTACAACTGCCCATTATCATTCTATAGTGTCGGCTTGTACAAGAACTCTATAAAAGAACTCCACTTCTAAACCGTGGAAAATATGTTCCCTTTCCCCCTATATACAACTATTAAGCCATTCATTTAGCTTTTAAAATATCCACTTAATACAGGCTTTTTACTCATTTGAACAGGCAGCAGGGCTCTATTCTTATTGCTTACATCTGAAGGATAGACGTCTAGCGTAAGAGGTAAAGCCCATAAAGGAGCCCAATAATAACAACAAAATACAGTTTAGTGAGCCCTTACAATCTGCCAGCTACCTTTCTGAGAATACTTCAATTAATAAAACATATAAAATAGCTGACCACAAAGAGCTTACATTCTTTTGAAATACAATAGTGAAATAAGCCAATAATAGAGGGGCACCTCGGTGGCTCAGCCCATTGAGTGACTGCCTTTGGCTTGGGTCATGATCTCAGGGTCCTGGGATGTAACTCCCCAGCAGGCTTTCTAGGCAGTGTGGGGTGTTTTTTTCTTCCTCTGCGCCCCCTCCCAATTCTCTCTCTCTCTGTCTCCAATCACAAAATAAACCAGTAATAGAATAATGATTGATGGTTGATGGTGATAAGTGTTACAAAGAAATACAAGCAAAGGTAAAAGCCATTGGAGAATGCTGGGAGGAAAGTTAATTTTTATTTTGTGTTGGGTGGTTATATCTCATTTATGAGATGTTATTTGCACAAAGACCCAGGAAGTGAAGGAGGGTGTTATACACATATTAAAGGAAAAGATTGCTCTAGGCAGAGCAAGTAAGTATATAGACTTTGTGTGAACAGCTGGTCTGTTACTTTTGAGGAAAAGCAAGGAGTCCAATGAGGAGTTCATAGTGGTGGAGAGAGGTAAGAACGTATTGATGCGTGACCTTCTAGTACATTGAAACGACTTCAGTTATTATTCAATATGAAAAGGGAAGATACCAAAAGACTTTCAACAGCAGAATAAAATCATCTGACTTGATTTTTAGGTTAAGTTGCTGTACCAAAATAAATTTGCAGGGGAGAAAGGAGTGCAGTATGTGTGGAAGTGGGGTTATCAATCAAGTCAATAATTCAGGAACATATGATGGTGTTTTTAGCATGCTGGGTGGTAATAGAAGTGGTGAGGTATGGTTTTTATTTTGTATATATTTTGATGGTGAATATTCTGGTGAACAGGATGGAGTATGTGCAGGACAGACAATATCAACATTTATTTTACCTGCACAAACAGAAGGGTGGAGTCTTCATTCCCTGATATGGAGAGAACTCTGAGTTCAAATGTTCTTTCTGATTAAATGGCATAGTGATGATGAGGATTTAGTCACACAGTGAAAGAGAGCAGTAAGCATAGTGTTAAGTGGTAAGACATTATAATACATTTGAACATCAAAAAAACGTTGTGTTGGATCATCTGTTTATGTGAGTAAATAAATAAATAAAGCTTCCTGGGGTTCTGATAGAGGTAAAGAAGACTACTATATGATCCAAAGGGGCACGTGCACCAAATGTATATAGCAGCAATATCCACAATAGCCAAACTATGTAAAGAACCTAGATGTCCATCAATAAATGAATGTATATATATATATGATGGAATACTATGCAGCCATCAAAAGAAATGAAATCTTGCCATTTGCAATGACATGGATGGAACTAGAGGGTATTATGCTTAGCAAAATAAGTCAACCAGAGAAAGACACTATCATATGATCTCCCTGATATGAGGAAATTGAGGTGCAATATGGAGGACAGGAAAAGAGTAAATGAAACAAGTTGGGATCGGGAGGGAGACAAACCATAAGAGACTCTTAATCTCACAAAACAAACTGAGTTGCCGGGGGGTTGGGGAGGGTAGGGAGAGGGTGGTGGGGTTATGTCATTGGGGAGGGTATGTGCTGTGGTGAGTGCTGTGAAGTGTGTAAACCTGGCGATTCACAGACCTGTACCCCTGGGGCTAATAATACATTATATGTTAATTAAAAAAAAAAGAAGAAGAAGACGACTATAAATCAAATGCTATGGTTTTCAGCAAAGTGTGTGTAATCAGGCATATTTTATTAAAGTAATCAAGTAAAATGATGGTCGAAAATTGGAATAAGAGAAAACATAAAAATCAGAGATTTTAAAAAGAGATATGGGACAGTGTAGAGAATATAGTTAATGATATTATAATAGTGTTATATGGTGACAGATGGTGGCTATATTTGTAGTGATCATAGAATAATGTATGGAGATATTGAAAACCTGAAACCGATGTAACACTGAATATCAACTATACTCAAATAAAAGAATAGTAAAAATAAAAAACATTTTAATTTAAAACGATAAAAAGAGGGACAAGAATTTGAAAAGTGAATTTCAAAAAGAGTAAAGATGAGGCTAAGACATACTCTGAACCTTGAGGAAAACACCATTTTGAAAATTCTTCCCATTTTGAGAAAACTCAAATGAATCAATACCATAAAAGAACCCATTTTAACTGAGAGATGTAAAGCATGCTCAAGAAATAATTTTATGACAGGATAACTCTTCCCTATGAAAAAGCATACAGAAACCAGGGGAAACACCTGGAAGCAAAATAAACTATACTGAAAATAAGAATTAGGAAAAAGATAAATGATGAAAGATAAGAAAATTAG
This sequence comes from Mustela putorius furo, assembly GCF_011764305.1. Lineage (NCBI taxonomy): Eukaryota > Metazoa > Chordata > Mammalia > Carnivora > Mustelidae > Mustela > Mustela putorius. The sequence continues at coordinate 18,406 of NW_025421841.1, forward strand.
ACCTGCGACAGAGACCTAGTGAAGAGAACTTTTAGCTTGTGGTTTAATGTTTTTTTGAGGATAATCTAGAGTTCATAACTGCCTTGAGGCTGGCTGGTTGTAGGCAGTTTAGGCAGACCCCTAAGACAGGCCTACTTTGGGCAGGTGGTGTTGGAGGAGGCCATTGGGCTGGACAAAGACAAATCCAACCATTTGACTAAAGTGTCTGTGAAGATGTTGAAGTCAGATGCAACAGAGAAAGACCTGTCAAACCTAATCTCAGAAATGGAGATGATGAAGATGATTGGACAGCACAAGGACACCATCAACCTGCTGGGTCCTGCACACAGGACGGTCCTTTGTACACTCTCATGGAATATGCCTCCAAAGACAACATACAGGAGTACCTGCAGGCCCAGAGGCCTCCTGACCTGGAGTACTGTTACAATATCAGCCACAATGCAGCAGAGCAACTCTCCTCCAAGGACCTGGTATCCTGTGCCTATCAGGTAGCCTGAGGCATGGAGTACCTTGCCTCCAAGAAGTGCATACACCAAGACCTGGCCACCCGGGAAGTGCTGGTGACAAAGGACAGCATGATGAAGATCTCAGACTTCAGCCTTGCCAGAGATATCACCACATCAGTTACTATAAAAAGACAACCAACAGTGAAGTAGATGGTCCCTAAGGCCATGTTTGACCAGATCTACATCCACCAGAGTGACTTCTGTTCTTTTGGGGTGATCCTGTGCAAAATCTTCACTCTGGAAGCCTCCCATATCCTGGAGTGCCTGTGGAGGTGGTTTTCAAGCTGCTGAAGGAGTCATTTGATGGATAAGCCAATAAGTGCACTACAATAATGAGGGGTGGCTGGCATGTGGTTCCTTCAAGCTGCTGGTAGAAGACCTGGATCATACTGTGGCCTTGACCTCCAACCAGGAGTACCCGGACCTGTCCTTGGCCCTGGAACAATACTGTCTATGCTTTCCCAACACCCAAAGCTCCACCTGCTCCTCAGAGAAGAATTCCACCTTCTCTCATGTGCCGTTGATCAGGGAGGCCTATCTGCCCTGACACCCAGCCCAGCTTGCCAATGGTGGACTCAAATGACTAGTATCCCTATTATTCCTGTCCAGATTCCGTCATAAGCTGTAACCCTTACCCCCCACCCTCCCTGCAAGACTCACTGCCTTCTCCTTTGTCCCTTTCTTACTGGCAGGAGCCAGCTGCCTACCTGAGGCCTTCACCCCTTGAAGTTCACCTCTCTTCCCCTTCCTCTTCCTCCTCCTTACAACCTGCTCATGAAAGAAAGGCACGGAGAGGCAGGTACTTGCTCGTGGCTACTTCCTTCCCTCCCATATGTTGGACCAAGACCCTTCCCTGGCATCTGGTACTGCCTGGACGTCGAGGGAGTGGGAGATGAGGCATGCCAGTGAAAGGTGTGGGAGCTTTCCTGTTTTGGTTTTGTCTGCTTAGCATAACATGTAAGACTGAGTTCTGGTGGCAGGGACCTAGTCCTTGGGGCTATAGCACTAGCGAGGGGAGGTCAACTGCTCTGGGCCTTGGCTAAGAGCAACCCCTGCTCCAGAGATATGGTGCCAAGGGCTTATTAATTTTGATACTAATTTGCTTTGCTAACCAAATACCTGGTATCAAAAGATGGGAAGGCAAAGACTGGAAGCAGTGTTGTGACCTTGGGGTCCAGCCCCAAACTATGAAGAAAACACAAAGTGTATAAATCTGAGTAAGTATATATTTACACACCTTTTTAAATAGGTTGTTGTCAAAGATTTAATCAATGGGTAATATGCTCCTCGTGGCTGGGAAGCATCAGTTGCCATATATAAAAAAAAACAAAAGAGGTGTCTGGGTGGCTTCCTCCATAAGTGTCCCTTCTTTTCAGGTCATGATCTCAGGGTCCTGGGATGGAGCCCCACATCAGGCTCTCTGCTCAGTGGGAAACCTGCTTCTCCTTTTCCCTCTGCCCTGCTTATAGTTCCTATTCCTGTCTCTCTGTCTGTCAAATAAATAAAATATTAAAAAAAAAAAAAAAACAATGTTTTTTAAAAGGTCTTTTTTTTTTTTAATTTTCTAGGGGTGCCTGGATGACTCAGTTGTTTAAGCAGATGTTTGCCTTTGGCTGAGGTCATGATTCCAGTGTACAGGGATCCAGCCCTGCATGGGACTACTTGCACCCCAAGGAGCTTGCTTCTTCCTCTCCCTTTGCATGTGATTACCCCCGCTTGTGCGTTACCTCTCTCTCTCTCTCTCTCTCGCTGTCAATAAACAAAATAAAATCTTTTACTAAATAAATAAATAAATAATGTTCTAAACCTACTTTCAGTTTAGGTCCCTTAAAAATTGCTACTGATTCATTAAAAAAAAAAAGAAAAGATAATTTAGAAAGATGCTTCCAGAGCTAAAAAGCTGTTTATTTTTTTTTTCAGGATTAAATATAGAAGTGCTTTATAAAGTAAAAGAAAAAATATGCTATATTAACACTAATCACACTATAAGTTTGGTGGTTATATCAAGATAAGGAAAAGTGATTTTAAAGCAAATTTCATTATCAGACATAAAGATCAAGTCAAAATTACAGAAGAGTAAACGGATGAATTCCTCAGGGAGTATAATAATTCTTGACTTTTAATACTTAATAACAGATTTGGGGATATATAGGGAAAAACTAAGAACAAAAATCATAACTTCTACCTTAGAAGAGAAATGGAAAAAAATTGCAACACATTTATTTTAAGATTATAGAGACAAATGGTCATCAAATTGGTAAGATATGTAAGACTTGAACAAAATTATCAACTAACTAGATATGCTTGATATTACAGAACACTCCCAACAGCTGCAGACGACATATATCTTAAGCCATGATTTTCTTTGCAAAGGTCAACATTGATAATATTCTAGTCATACCTCCGTGTACCAGGAAAGAATTAGCATATTTCTTGAAAGACACAGCTATCAAAGCTCCATTGAGAAACCGTGAAGATGGAGAAGGGATTTGGAACTTATATATCTGATAATGGACATCAACTCTGATTATTAAAAAATGAATAAAAATAAAAAACCTTACTAATAACCAAACAGAGTATCCAATTCTACATGTGAAGAATAGTATTTAAGAGACATGTCACCAAAAGGATATAAGCACATGACAAATTTCTCAACATTTAGACATTAAAGAAATACAAATTAAAATCATGAGACATGCTTACATATCTATTAGAATGGCTAAAATTATGAAGGCTAATTGTACTTCGTCTGAGCTAGATTGAGAAGCAACAAAAAATCTAAACTGTTGTTGGCATATATCATGATAACACCACTTTGGAAAATAGTTTGAAATTTTTTTTAAATGCAAAATATGTTGCAGTTACACAAATAGCCAGTTTAATTCTAGGCATTTAACCAAGAGAAACAAACCCGATGTTCATACAAAGACTTGTTTATGAATTACATAGCAGCTTTATTTTTAAGAATTGAAAAGAGTGGAAATGTTCATCAATGTCCATCAATAGAGCAAAGACAAATTATGATCTATTCATTAAAGAGATTACTATTCAACATCAAAATGAACTATTTACAATTGGAGATTCTCAAAGTAATGGTGCTGAGAAAAGAAAAGCCAGGCAATGAATAGTATATACTGTGTGATTCCATGACTATAAAAAAATCTAGAAAATACAAATTTATATATAGTCACAGTCATCAAATATATTGGTGTGATTTTAGTGCCTTCTTCTGTTGCCCATAGATTCCTACACTTGGATCTCTGAGCATTTGTTACACCATGTAAAAATATGACCTCTTTTTCTTCATTCTGTCTTACAAGAAAAAGAATCCTTGAAATTTTATGGACATTTGAACTCTCAGTTATTAGCAGAAATTCTATCATACAGTAAATTTCCAAATATAAAAGCCAGAGTTTTACAATGACTTCTAAGCTTTTACATGATCTAGCCACTCATTTAACCTCTGTGACCTCTTTCCCTGCTACTCTTCAGTCACTCACAGTGGCCTCCTTGCTATTCCTCAGATATGCCAGGCACGATCCAACCTTATGGCCTTCAAGATAGCCAATTCCTTTGTCTGGAGTGACCTTATTGCTGATAGTTCTGGGCAAATTCATCACCTTTCCATACCTTTGTTCAATTGTCAGCTTCATTGTAACTACCCTGATCTTCTTAATAAAAATTTTAACTCCCCATCCCCTGCCTAGCAACCTTGATTTTTCTCACCCTGATCTAATTTTTCTTTTTCCCCATTGTACTCATCATTTTTGAATGCACTATGCAATTTTTATTAAGGTTTATAGCTTTTAATTGTCTCACCCATTAAAATAAACGTTCTACAAAGCCAAGTATTTCATTTACCAGTGTAGTCTGAAGTAATAACTGCCATATTATAGGTTCAGTAAACAATTGGTAAATTTCAGAAAAAATTAATGTTGAGAGTATACTGAATTTCATAAGTCATTTCAATATTTTTTTCCAAAAAATAAACTATGTAAAACAACCTTAAATTTAATTTCAAAATATTTTATAGCATATAATGGACAATATACATAAGCCTTAAAGAAAAATAATCATATAAATAACCATTTCATACCTACTTAAAAAATTGCATAATACCACAATCCTAGATCCTCTCTCAATGCTCTAAAATAACCCTTCCAAGGAAATACATTTTTAAAATAACAGATTTTTTGGCAAATAATTTAATAAAATAAAAGTTTCATTCATCTATGTAGATCATAATAAATGTTTTTTAATAAGCATGAAATTATAACTCTGAAGTGTGCTAAAATGAAACCACCTGCTAAGGGTGAGAGAACAAAAATAAACATCATTTTTCCAAATAAGAGGAATTTATTACCTTTGAATCAAAGCATGTGGATTTGTTCAAACTGGCAATAAAGGAATATGGAAACACAAACAATAGAATGTCATATTTTAGATTTCTAAAAGACTTCAAAGTGAAGAGTATACATTTTTTAAATGCTACATAATGCTACATAATGACAAGATAACAGGTTGTGACAAATAGCATTTTAAAAGCTCTACTCATAATGGAACGGAAGGTGTCATTTCCCTATAATTTTATAAATGTCATTAATTTACTATATCTGGATACAACACATTACCAAACAGATGTTCATCAAAGACTAAATCATTTTTAATGGAACATAATATTTTGATCCTACATCTATCAATCATTTTTTTGACCTAACATTTATAGTCTCGCTAAACGATTTAGCAGTTTTCGACAAAATAAAAAAAAAATAGGATAAAAAGTCGTGTTTGGAAAAGTAGATTTTCTTTGAAATTTGCATTTAAATGAAAATATTTGCTGATAGTTTTAAAACTTTAAATGTAATTTTATATATATCTGACCTATCAGATGATATAAAATTTTTGGAGAAAATATGACTTATTTTTTTGATCTGGGTTGAAGGTATTAATAAAGAGCAACTGTTTGTATTATTTGTATTGTGATATCTTAGTTAATAAACATGAATAACTGGTATAAAATATGTTTTTTTAAAAATTTTATTTATTTACTTGACAGAGATCACAGGAAGGCAGAGAGGCAGGCAGAGAGAGAGGAATGGAAGCAGGCTCCCTGCTGAGAAGAGAGCCCACTGTGGGACTCAATCCCAGGAACCTGGAATCATAACCTGAGCCAAAGGCAGAGATTTTAACCCACTGAGCCACCCAGGCACCCTAAAATATGTTCTTTTTTAATATAGAATTATAGTTCTTGCCTACATATGGAACTAGCTGGAACTGAATGCCTCCTTCAAAGTCAGCTCTGGAGAAAATATGCAAGTGTAATATAGAACTATTTTGGATATGTACCAAAAACAAAGAAATGATGATAAATTCCTTAAAAGACTCAAAGTTGCTCTTGACTGGTATGTTTCAAGTTCTATTCCTGGTTTGAGGATAGGTTTTAACAGGGCTGTCACTGTAGAAATCAGCTGGATGTTTAGAGGCTATCAGAACTGTGCAAAAACCTTGAAGGGGTAAAGACTTGAAAATTCTTTAGAGAGATTAGCTCCCTAAGGCATTATTCATCCACACATTTTCCTCCAAACAATTAAGACTGATGGATGAGGGGCACCTGAGGGGCTCTCTCATCACGTAGGTGGTGGGTTAAGCCTCTGCCTTCATCTCAAGTCATGGTCTCTAGGTCCTGGGATCCAGCCCCACATCGGGCTCTGCTCAAAAGGAAGCCTGCTTCCCTCCCTGTTTGCTTGCCTCTCTGCTTACTTGTGATCTCTCTCTCTCTCTGTCCAATAAATAAATAAAATCTTAAAAAAAAGGCTGATGGATGATAAATTATGAAAACTGCTCCCTCCAAATGATGCTTCTTCATAAGGATTTAAGAATTTAAAATTGTAAGAATTTAAAATTGAAACTTGATCGTCGGATTTATGTTACAGAATGACATCAAGTGCAGGCAGTTATTATTAGATCTGAAATATTTGTGATTCTGAATTCTTGGCCTCATTAGTAAATTTATTTTTAAATTCTCCCATGGAGTGATGATTGGCCTTCAGTCTTTCATTGATGTACATCATTGGGTCAAATGAGATGTGTGTGCCCAGAACTATATATATACTCTTCTTTGTATTTCACTGGAGATGGCATTTCTGAGTTTTGTTCAATTGAATTTGGACAGATGTTTTAATAGTCACTTCTAGAGTTGGCCCTGGAGAATATCTTCCTTTTTTTTTCTCTTCCCTATTCTCTGAAAAACCCTGACTAATTCACATTATCACAGTGATATCACAATTCAGTTTTTTCCAAACACTATAGCTGCAAAATAGAAGGAAGCTACTCAGAATGTAATGCTATTGTGAATGATTGAGAAAGAAAACATTATTATAATTAAGCTACCAGGTTTCAATGTATTTTATTGTTGCTTAGAAAATCCTAGCATACCCAGACTTTACAGAGATTTGATGATCCTAAGAGGAGCTGAACTCATGGACCAAAATATGTACATAAAAAGTACAATTACTTACCTAAAAAAGATGATGTGGTTAACTTTATATGGCAATCCAAGTGTTATTGGAACAGGAATTTAAAAAATAGCTTAGGGGCGCCTAGGTGGCTCAGTGGATTAAGCCACTGCCTTCAGCTCAGGTCATGATCTCAGGGTCTTGGGATCAAATCCTGCATCAGGCTCTTTGCTCAGCAGAGAGTCTGCTTCTCTCTCTCTCTCTCTCTCTCTCTCTCTCTCTCTACCCTCCTACTACTCCGTCTACTTGTGATCTCTCTCTGCCAAATAAATAAATAAATAAAATATTTAAAAAAAAAAGAGAATGACTGTACTTTTAAAAAAAATAGCTTAAAAGGGGCACCTGGGTGGCTCAGTGGGTTAAGCCGCTAAGCCGCTGCCTTCGGTTCAAGTCATGATCTCAGGGTCCTGGGATCAAGCCCCACATCAGGCTTTTTCTGCTCAGCAGGTAGCCTGCTTCTCTTCCCCTCTCTCTCCCCCGCCTCTCTGCCTACTTGTGATTTCTCACTGTCAAATATATAAATAAAAAAATTTTTTTAAAAATAGCTTAAAAGTATATGATAAAATAATGATATACATATACAAAGAAAAAAAGAAAGATACTATACTGTGAATATAAATTAAGTGAAAATTGTTGAAATAAAGAATACAATAAATGGAGACTAAGATGAATATAGCTGTAAAATGAATAAGTGAGTTGGGAAAAACAAACAAACAAATTAATGACTTCTGCCCAAATGCAGCAGAAGAGAAAAAAAATAAAGAAAATATTTAAATAAGTACTGAGATAAATTTTGGAGAATTAAAGAAAGATAAAAGATACCAGACTTAAAATGATGCCAAACATGAGAAATCAGAAACAAAAAAACAAAAAAAAACACACACACACAAAAAAAACACTCATATAGGGCGCCTGGGTGGCTCAGTGGGTTAAGCCGCTGCCTTCGGCTCAGGTCATGATCTCAGGGTCCTGGGATTGAGTCCCGCATGGGGCTCTCTGCTCGGCGGGGAGCCTGCTTCCTCCTCTCTCTCTCTCTGCCTGCCTCTCCAACTACTTGTGATTTCTCTCTGTCAAATAAATAAATAAAATCTTTAAAAAAAACACTCATATATATTATGGTGAGCTTTAAGAATATCAAAAACAGAGAAGAGCATAAATGATGCCCAAGAGAAGAACAGATCACCTAAAATGTACAAGAATAATACTGACAGCAGAATTCTCAATAGTAATAGCATATAAAGGAGACAGCTGGGTGTTTGTATAGATGGAAAAGATATTTGAAACTAGATATTATACATCAAGCCAAATTATTGATTAAATTTGAGAGCACAGTAAAAATACAATGAAGCATGTTAGGTCTTAGAACATTTATCACACAGAGACACACATTTTAGAAAACTTCCTTGGAGGACAGCTCAATTTAGATAGAGAAAACAGAATTATGTACTCAAAGGCACATTTTGAAGGAAGGATTGAATATAGTCTGCACTGCAAATATTCTTTAATCGTATGTTCTGAATTTCCTAAATTTAAGAAGTATTTGTTCAAATATTAATCTTTAAATAAACCCTAGGAGACATTTTCTTGGATTCTGGAAAATCAGTCCATTTGGATACAAATCTTTTTGTCACTGATGGAAATTTTGATAGCCCTTAATTCTGGAATGTCTAATGTATTGTTACAGCAATTGTGATTTGCCAATACATGGGAGATGTGTGTGTGTTGTGCGTGTTTATTTTTATTTTTGATGGTTTTACTCTTCTATGAGATTTTTAAATAGACATAATTTTAATAAATTATGATTTGTTGAAATCTATCTGAGGTTATATATAATAAAATGAAATTTGTGTGAACTGAAGAAGTGCGTCTCCATTTTTTTTTTAAGAGTAGACTGGTCTTTAAAAATTGTCCAAAGAAGTACATTATATTCATTATTAAATTTGATAATATACAATAAAGGATTTATGGTCATATGAAACCATATCAAATTCTACTATTAATTCATATTAATAATTACCATAAGAGGAAAAAGGGATATTTTTCAAAATGAAAATTAGTGTATTTTTCAAAATATGATATAGTGTTATTCACTGAACAGAAGGAACAAATGTCAAAGTTTAACACAGTTTACAGAATGTTTTAACATAAATTGAAATTTAAATCTGACCAAATGTCACAGTTTTAAGTAACATGATAGCACTTTAAATCCTTGAAAAGTGGTAAGTGACCCAAAACATTGCTTAGAAAAACAAATTTAACACTACACTAGTCTGAGATGGTTAAGTTATGGTACAACTTGCCATTGTGTATCATCAAATGGTATATTTTTTCCTTTTGGTCTTGTCATTATATTTTATTTTAGCCATTCTGATACGTGTGTAGTGATATCTCAGTGTCATTTTAATTGCATTTCCTTGATGTCTAATTATGTCAAATTATATTATTTTGATGTTTAATGATCTGAGCTTTCTCAGTTCAAGACCATGAAGCCACTTAGGATAAATACAATTGCAAATGCACTCATAGACCAAATCTTATTTAGAAATAAGAACAAACATTACTACCCATTCCAACAAAAAATAGATTTGTTATGCAGTAGGGATTTTATAAATTACCTGACACAACTTATATAGTAAGATGAAATGGGACAGGTTGCAGCTTTATACAACATCATTTTAATTTCAATTTGCAGTATAATTTTTCCAAGGTATACACAGAATATATATTTAATGTAAATTGTGAACATTTTAAACACTGTATATGGAAATTAATCAATTTTAAGTTTATAACAATCAAAATTAACGGAAGTTTATTTTAAATTAGTTAGCTTTCTCTGCATTGCAAGACAGAATAATCAAGAATTGGTAAAAAAAAATAATCTCTGTAAAATTACTGGGGGTGCATTATAAAGTGTTCGGTAACCGATCAAACTCACAATTTGGATTGAATGGCAAGTGACTTTTAAAATCTGGAACTCATTGTCAATTTTATTTCTTCATTGTGTCTTAAATGTGGAACAACAATGAGGTATTTCAAAGAGGTGAACCACAGATAAATTTCTCTAAGGGTGGGGTGAGGGTTACTCAAAAAGGAACTTGACAAGGCTTTTAAAGATATCGACAATCATTATAACATAACGTGAATGATTGTTACGGTGCTCTTACCTGGGCAAACACTTGTTGGCTTCCAAGATAGACTAACATAGTTGAGATGGTTCTAGCGGCCTGCTAGCACAGGGTCTCAGGAGGCAGAGATTCTAGCCACTGGCTGTTCAAGGCATGAGGCCTGTTAGTGATTCTATTTTTTCCTCTGCAGAATGGGTCTTTCTACATTCCAGGTCCTTTCTACCCCAATAAATAATGCGGCGATTCTCTCAGTGAGTTGTACTTTTGGTTTAAACAGCCAACTGTCTCTTAAAAAGGACTTTTGTTTAAATTCCTTTAAAAAAAAAGTTCTTTCAAAAAAATCTTTTTTTTTTATTTTTTAATCCCATATGTTTACTCTGAATCTGGAACTTTGTCATTTTGACCTTCTCTGCTGATTAAAATATTCTCTCCAAAATGTCAGTTATTTGCCGGTACTTGCACTGTAGACATTCTTTACATATTTTTTAAAAAATCCATTCACGATTCTTAGTGAAAATCCCGGGAATCTGAAAGACTACCATTTGCTATTCATCAAACAGTTACTGTCTCCATCAAGTGACAGGGTTTCAGAGAACGTGAGCTCACAAGAGATGTAACCTTTTTTCCACTTTCTGCTACCATGTTCATTTCTATGTTACTCAGAGGAGCCTTCTTTGTAGAAACATATTATACAATCTTTTATAAAGCTGAATTTAAATTCTGTCCCTTCATTCCCCACAAAGCTTAAAAAGCCAAGCAAATTTTGTTCCATTTTTTAAAAGCCCATAGATGGCATTTTTTTAATGTTGCATTTTTGAGTTTTCATCACTCTTTATGTTACTTCTACTTCACAGATAAACAATTGCTAATGACAATGTGAACTTCCTACAAATGTGCAATCAAAATCCCTAGGTACACATTACTGAAGTTCTTCGTTCCCTTTAAACATTATTTCTCTCTTGATATGCATTCTTGTTTTGTATTATATTGCATTATAAAGTTTTTTTTAACAGACTGCATTTTTTAGAGTAGTTTGGGGATCAAAGTAAAATTCCCTTTCCCCACATACACACAGCCTTCCCCATTATCCACATCCTGTACCACGGTGATAATTTTTCACGCTCTTGACCCTACACTGACACATCATTATCACCCCAAAGTCCACAGTTTACATTAGAGTTCACCTTTGGTGGGGCGCCAGGCTGGCTCAGTGGGTTAAGGCTTCTGCCTTCGGCTCAGGTCATAATCTCACGGTCCTGGCACCGAGCCCCAGACCAGACTCTCTACTTGGCAGGGAGCCTGCTTTCCCCCAACCCCTGCTTTCCCCGCCTGCCTCTCTGCATGTTTTGATACCTGTCAAATAAATAAATAAAATCTTAAAAAAAACTTTTCTCATAGAGTTCACTCTTGGTATAGTATCTTATGCATTTTGACAACTGTGTAGCGATATATATCTAAAATATCATACATGTCATACAGAACATTTTCACTGGCCTAAAAATCCTCTGTGCTCTGCCTGTTCCTCCTCCTCCTCCTCTCCTAACTGCTACAAACCGCTGACCTTTATACCATTTGCGTAGTTCTGCCTTTTCTAGAAGGTCATATAGTTGGAACCTTGCAACATGAATCTTTTTCAAATTGACTTCTTTCACTTATTATGACGGATTTTAAGTTTGTTCCATGTCTTTTCATTGCTTGATAGCCATTTCTCTTTATCGCTGAATCATATCCCATTGTTTCAATGGACCACAGTTTATCTATCCATTCTCCTCCTGAAGGACATCTTGGTTACTTCCAACTCTTGGCACGTATGGGTAAAGCTGTTACAAACACAGGTTTATATGCAGGATTCTGTGTACACAAAGTTTTTGCTCTTTTGGGTGAGTACCAAGGAGCACGATTGCTGGATCATACGGTAAGAATATGTTTAGTTTTGTAAGAAACTGCCCAACTGTCTTCCAAAGTGGTAGCACCATTTTGGTGTTCTCACCAGAATGAATGAGAGTCTCTTGTTCCTCATCGTCAAAAGCATTTTATGTTGTCAGTATTTTGGATTTTAGCCATTCTAATAGATGTGTAGTGATATATCATTGTTTTAATTATTTATTTATTTTTAAAAAAGATTTTATTTATTTATTTGACAGAGAGAGATCAGAAGAAGACGGAGAGGCAGTCAGAGAGAGAGAGAAAGGGAAGCAGGCTTCTGCTGAGCAGAGAGCCCAACGTGGAACTCGATCCCAGGACCCTGATATCATGACCTGAGCCAAAGGAAGCGGCTTAACCCACTGAGCTATCCAGGCGCCCCTCTTTGTTCTTTTAATTTACAATTCCTTAATTGGACATGCTGTGGATCATCACAGCATCTTTTCATATCATTATTGCCATCTCAATATCTTCTTCAGTGAGGTGTCTGTTCCAGTCCTTGCCAATTTTTCAATCAGGTCATTCATTTTCTTGTGTTTGAGTTAATAAATAAATACATAATAATAATAAATAAATAAATAATAAATGAATGAATGAATTTATTATATATATTATATTTGTTATATATGTTACATATAGTATATTATATATATTATTATATATTAAATAACAATTTATTAAAAATAAATTTACTAATGAGGCCAAGAATTCAGAATCACAAATACTTCAGAACTAATAATAACTGCCTTCACTTGATGTTATTCTATAAGATAAAGCCTACGATCAAGTTTCAATTTTAAATTCTTAAATCCTTATGAAGAAGCATCATTTGGAGGGAGCAGTTTTCATAATTTAGCATCCATCAGCCTTTTTTTAAAGATTTTATTTATTTATTGGACACAGAGAGAGAGAGAGAGAGAGAGATCACAAGTAAGCAGAGAGGCAGGCAAGCAGGGAGGGAAGCAGTCTTCCTTTTGAGCAGAGCCCGATGTGGGGCTGGATTCCAGGACCCAGAGACCATGACTTGAGATGAAAGCAGAGGCTTAACCCACCACCCACGTGATGAGAGAGCCCCTCAGGTGCCCCTCATCCATCAGTCTTAATTGTTTGGAGGAAAATGTGTGGATGAATAATGCCTTAGGGAGCTAATCTCTCTAAAGAATTTTCAAGTCTTTACCCCTTCAAGGTTTTTGTACAGTTCTGATCGCCTCTAAACATCCAGCTGATTTCTACAGTGACAGGCCTGTTAAAACCTGTCCTCAAACCAGGAATAGAGCTTGAAACATACCAGTCAAGAGCAACTTTGAGTCTTTTAAGGAATTTATCATCATTTCTTTGTTTTTGGTTAATATCTAAAATAGTTCCCTATTACACTTGCATAATTTCTCCAGAGCTGACTTTGAAGGAGGCATTCAGTTCCAGATAGTTCCATATGTTGGCAAGAACTATAATTCTATATTAAAAAAAAAAACCTATTTTAGGGCACCTGGGTGGCTCAATGGGTTAAAATCTCTGCATTCGGCTCAGGTCATGATTCCAGATGACCTGATTCCAGGTTCCTGGGATTGAGTCCCACAGTGGGCTCTCTTCTCAGCAGGGAGCCTGCTTTTATTCCTCTCTCTCTGCCTGCCTCTCTGCCTTCCTGTGATCTCTGTCAAGTAAATAAATAAAATTTTTTAAAAAACATATTTTATACCAGTTATTCGTGTTTATTAACTAAGATATCACAATACAAATAATACAAACAGTTGCTCTTTATTAATACCTTCAACCCAGATCAAAAAAATAAGTCATATTTTCTCCAAAAATTTTATATCATCTGATAGGTCAGATATATATCAAATTACATTTAAAATTTTTAAAATATCAGCAAATATTTGCATTTAAACGCAAATTTCAAAAAAATCTACTTTTCCAAACACGACTTTTATCCTATTTTTTTTTAAATTTGTCGACAACTGATAAAATGTTTGGTGACACTATAAATGTTAGATCGAAAAAAATGATTAATAAATGTAGGTTCAAATTATTATGTTCCATTAAAAATGATTTAGTCTTTGATGAACATCTGTTTGGTAATGTGTTGTATCCAGATATAGTAAATTAATGACATATATAAAATTATAGGGAAATGACACCTTCCGTTCCATTATGAGTAGAGCTTTTAAAATGCTATTTGTCACAACCTGTCATCTTCTCATTATGTAGCATTATGTAGCATTTAAAAAATGTATACTCTTCACTTTGAAGTCTTTTAGAAATCTAAAATATGACTTTCTATGGTTTGTGTTTCCATATTCCTTTATTGCCAGTTTGAACAAATCCACATGCTTTGATTCAAAGGTAATAAATTCCTCTTATTTGGAAAAATGATGTTTATTTTTGTTCTCTCACCCTTAGCAGGTGGTTTCATTTTAGCACACTTCAGAGTTATAATTTCATGCTTATTAAAAACATTTATTATGATCTACATAGATGAATGAAACTTTTATTTTATTAAATTATTTGCCAAAAAATCTGTTATTTTAAAAATGTATTTCCTTGGAAGGGTTATTTTAGAGCATTGAGAGAGGATCTAGGATTGTGGTATTATGCAATTTTTAAGTAGGTTTGAAATGGTTATTTATATGATGTTTTCTTTAAGGCTTTTGTCTTATTTATTTTTTTTTTTTTTTGTCTTATTTTGTCCATTATATGCTATAAAACATTTTGAAAGTAAATTTAAGGTATGTTTTACATAGTTTTATTTTTTGCAAAAAAATATTGAAATGACTTATGAAATTCAGTATACTCTCAACATTAATTTTTTCTGAAATTTACCAATTGTGTATTGAACCTATTATATGGCAGTTATTACTTCAGACTACACTGGTAAATGAAATACTTGGCTTTGTAGAACGTTTATTTTAATGGGTGAGACAATTAAAAGCTATAAACCTTAATAAAAATTGCATAGTGCATTCAAAAATGATGAGTACAATGGGGAAAAAGAAAAATTAGATCAGGGTGAGAAAAATCAAGGTTGCTAGGCAGGGGATGGGGAGTTAAGAATTTTAATAGGAAGATCAGGGTAGTTACAATGAAGCTGACAATTGAACAAAGGTATGGAAAGGTGATGAATTTGCCCAGAACTATCAGCAATAAGGTCACTCCAGACAAAGGAATTGGCTATCTTGAAGGCCATAAGGTTGGATCGTGCCTGGCATATCTGAGGAATAGCAAGGAGGCCACTGTGAGTGACTGAAGAGTAGCAGGGAAAGAGGTCACAGAGGTTAAATGAGTGGCTAGATCATGTAAAAGCTTAGAAGTCTTGTAAAACTCAGGCTTTTATATTTGGAAACTTACTGTGTGATAGAATTTCTGCTAATAACTGAGAGTTCAAATGTCCATAAAATTTCAAGGATTCTTATTCTAGTAAGACAGAATGAAGAAAAAGAGTTCATATTTTCACATGGTGTACCAAATGCTCGGAGAGCCAAGTGTAGGAAGCTATGGGAGCACAGAAGAAGGCACTAAAATCACACCAATATATTTGATGACTGTGACTATATATAAATTTGTATTTTCTAGATTTTTTTATAGTCATGGAATCACACAGTATATACTATTCATTGCCTGGCTTTTCTTTTCTCAGCACCATTACTTTGAGAATCTCCAGTTGTAAATAGTTCATTTTGATGTTGAATAGTAATCTCTTTAATGAATAGATCATAATTTGTCTTTGTTCTATTGATGGACATTGATGAACATTTCCACTGTTTTCAATTCTTAAAAATAAAGCTGCATTGAAATTCATATACAAGTCCTTGTACGAACATAGGGTTTGTTTCTCTTGGTTAATGCCTAGAAGTAAAATGGCTATTCGTGTAACTGCAACATATTTTGCATTTAAAAAAATTTCCAAACTATTTTCCAAAGTGGTGGTATCATGATATATGCCAACAACAGTTTAGATTTTTTGTTGCTTCTCAATCTAGCTCAGACGAAGTACAATAAGCCTTTATAATTTTAGCCATTCTAATAGATATGTAATCATGTCTCATTATGATTTTAATTTGTATTTCTTTAATGCCTAAATGTTGAGAAATTTGTCATGTGCTTATAAGCCATCCATATCCTTTTGGTGACATGTCTCTTCAATAATTTTCTTCACATGTAAAATTGGATACTTTGTTTGGTTATTAGTAAGGTTTTTTATTTTTATTCATTTTTTAATAATCAGAGTTGATGTCCATTATCAGATATGAATTGCAAATCCCTTCTCCATCTTTATGGTTTCTCAATGGAGCTTTGATAGCTGTGTCTTCAAGAAATATGTTACTTCTTTCCTGGTACACAGAGGTATGACTAGAACATTATCAATGTTGACCTTTGCAAAGAAAATCATGGCTTAAGATATATGTAGTCTGCGGTTGTTGGGAGTGTTGTGTAATATCAAGCATATCTAGTTAGTTGATAATTTTGTTCAAGTCTTACATATCTTACCAATTTGATGACCATTTGTCTATATAATCTTAAAATAAATGTGTTGCAATTTTTTTCCATTTCTCTTCTAAGGTAGAAGTTATGATTTTTGTTCTTAGTTTTTCCCTATATATCCCCAAATCTGTTATTAAGTATTAAAAGTCAAGAATTATTATACTCCTGTTGAATTCATCCTTTTACTCTTCGGTAATTTTGACTTGATCTTTATGTCTGATAATGAAAATTGCTTTAAAATCACTTTTCTTTATCTTGATATAACCACAAAAGTTATCGTGTAATTAGTGTTAATATACCATAGTTTTTCTTTTAATTTATAAAGCACTTCTATATTTAATCCTGAAAAAAAAAAAAACAGCTTTTTAGCTCTGGAAGCATCTTTCTAAATCATCTTTTCTTTTTTTTTTAATGAATCAGTAGCAATTTTTGTTAAGGGACCTAAACTGAAAGTTGGTTTAGAACTTTATTTATTTATTTATTTAGTAAAGGATTTTATTTTGTTTATTGACAGTGAGAGAGAGAGAGAGAGAGAGAGAGGGAGGAAGCGCACAAGCAGGGTAAATCACGTGCAGAGGGAGAGGAAGAAGAAAGCTCCTTGGGGTGCAAGTATTCCCATGCAGGGCTGGATCCCTGTACACTGGAATCATGACCTCAGCCAAAGGCAAACATCTGCTTAAACAACTGAGTCATCCAGGCACCCCTAGAAAATTTAAAAAAAAAGACCTTTTAAAAACATTTTGTTTCTTTTTTTTAATATTTTATTTATTTGATAGACAGAGAGACAGGAAGAGGAACTGTAAGCAGGGCAGAGGGAAAAGGAGAAGCAGGTTTCCCACTGAGCAGAGAGCCTGATGTGGGGCTCCATCCCAGGACCCTGGGATCATGACCTGAAAAGAAGGGATACTTATGGAGGAAGCCACCCAGACACCTCTTTTCTTTGTTTTTAATATATGGCAACTGATGCTTCCCAGCCATGAGGAGCATATTACCCATTGATTAAATCTTTGATAACAACCTATTTACAAAGGTGTGTAAATATATACTTACTCAGATTTATACACTTTGTGTTTTCTTCGTAGTTTGGGGCTGGACCCCATGGTCACAACACTGCTTCCAGGCTTTGCCTTCCCATCTTTTGATACCAGGTATTTTGTTAGCAAAGCAAATTAGTATCAAAATTAATAAGCCCTTGGCATCATATCTCTGGAGCAGGGGTTACTCTTAGCCAAAGCCCAGAGCAGTTGACCTCCCCTCACTAGTGCTATAGCCCCAAGGACTAGGTCCCTGCCACCAGAACTCAGTCTTACATGTTATGCTAAGCAGACATAACCAAAACAGGAAAGCTCCCACACCTTTCACTGGCATGCCTCATCTCCCACTCCCTCGACGTCCAGGCAGTACCAGATGCCAGGGAAGGGTCTTGGTCCAACATATGGGAGGGAAGGAAGTAGCCATGAGCAAGTACCTGCCTCTCTGTGCCTTTCTTTCATGAGCAGGTTGTAAGGAGGAGGAAGAGGAAGGGGAAGAGAGGTGAACTTCAAGGGGTGAAGGCCTCAGGTAGGCAGCTGACTCCTGCCAGTAAAAAAGGGACAAAGGAGAAGGCAGTGAGTCTTGCAGGGAGGGTGGGGTGTAAGGGTTACAGCTTATGACGGAATCTGGACAGGAATAATAGGGATACTAGTCATTTGAGTCCACCATTGGCAAGCTGGGCTGGGTGTCAGGGCAGATAGGCCTCCCTGATCAACGGCACATGAGAGAAGGTGGAATTCTTCTCTGAGGAGCAGGTGGAGCTTTGGGTGTTGGGAAAGCATAGACAGTATTGTTCCAGGGCCAAGGACAGGTCCGGGTACTCCTGGTTGGAGGTCAAGGCCACAGTATGATCCAGGTCTTCTCCCAGCAGCTTGAAGGAACCACATGCCAGCCACCCCTCATTATTGTAGTGCACTTAATGGCTTATCCATCAAATGACTCCTTCAGCAGCTTGAAAACCACCTCCACAGGCACTCCAGGATATGGGAGGCTTCCAGAGTGAAGATTTTGCACAGGATCACCCCAAAAGAACAGAAGTCACTCTGGTGGATGTAGATCTGGTCAAACATGGCCTTAGGGACCATCCACTTCACTGTTGGTTGTCTTTTTATAGTAACTGATGTGGTGATATCTCTGGCAAGGCTGAAGTCTGAGATCTTCATCATGCTGTCCTTTGTCACCAGCACTTCCCGGGTGGCCAGGTCTTGGTGTATGCACTTCTTGGAGGCAAGGTACTCCATGCCTCAGGCTACCTGATAGGCACAGGATACCAGGTCCTTGGAGGAGAGTTGCTCTGCTGCATTGTGGCTGATATTGTAACAGTACTCCAGGTCAGGAGGCCTCTGGGCCTGCAGGTACTCCTGTATGTTGTCTTTGGAGGCATATTCCATGAGAGTGTACAAAGGACCGTCCTGTGTGCAGGACCCAGCAGGTTGATGGTGTCCTTGTGCTGTCCAATCATCTTCATCATCTCCATTTCTGAGATTAGGTTTGACAGGTCTTTCTCTGTTGCATCTGACTTCAACATCTTCACAGACACTTTAGTCAAATGGTTGGATTTGTCTTTGTCCAGCCCAATGGCCTCCTCCAACACCACCTGCCCAAAGTAGGCCCTGTCTTAGGGGTCTGCCTAAACTGCCTACAACCAGCCAGCCTCAAGGCAGGCAGTTATGAACTCTAGATTATCCTCAAAAACATTAAACCACAAGCTAAAAGTTCTCTTCACTAGGTCTCTGTCGCAGCAGGTCTAATTTTCTTATCTTTCATCATTTATCTTTTTCCTAATTCTTATTTTCAGTATAGTTTATTTTGCTTCCAGGTGTTTCCCCTGGTTTCTGTATGCTTTTTCATAGGGAAGAGTTATCCTGTCATAAAATTATTTCTTGAGCATGCTTTACATCTCTCAGTTAAAATGGGTTCTTTTATGGTATTGATTCATTTGAGTTTTCTCAAAATGGGAAGAATTTTCAAAATGGTGTTTTTTCCTCAAGGTTCAGAGTATGTCTTAGCCTCATCTTTACTCTTTTTGAAATTCACTTTTCAAATTCTTGTCCCTCTTTTTATCGTTTTAAATTAAAATGTTTTATTTTTACTATTCTTTTATTTGAGTATAGTTGATATTCAGTGTTACATCGGTTTCAGGTTTTCAATATCTCCATACATTATTCTATGATCACTACAAATATAGCCACCATCTGTCACCATATAACACTATTATAATATCATTAACTATATTCTCTACACTGTCCCATATCTCTTTTTAAAATCTCTGATTTTTATGTTTTCTCTTATTCCAATTTTCGACCATCATTTTACTTGATTACTTTAATAAAATATGCCTGATTACACACACTTTGCTGAAAACCATAGCATTTGATTTATAGTCTTCTTCTTCTTCTTTTTTTTTAATTAACATATAATGTATTATTAGCCCCAGGGGTACAGGTCTGTGAATCGCCAGGTTTACACACTTCACAGCACTCACCACAGCACATACCCTCCCCAATGACATAACCCCACCACCCTCTCCCTACCCTCCCCAACCCCCCGGCAACTCAGTTTGTTTTGTGAGATTAAGAGTCTCTTATGGTTTGTCTCCCTCCCGATCCCAACTTGTTTCATTTACTCTTTTCCTGTCCTCCATATTGCACCTCAATTTCCTCATATCAGGGAGATCATATGATAGTGTCTTTCTCTGGTTGACTTATTTTGCTAAGCATAATACCCTCTAGTTCCATCCATGTCATTGCAAATGGCAAGATTTCATTTCTTTTGATGGCTGCATAGTATTCCATCATATATATATATACATTCATTTATTGATGGACATCTAGGTTCTTTACATAGTTTGGCTATTGTGGATATTGCTGCTATATACATTTGGTGCACGTGCCCCTTTGGATCATATAGTAGTCTTCTTTACCTCTATCAGAACCCCAGGAAGCTTTATTTATTTATTTACTCACATAAAACATGATGATCCACACACAACGTTTTTTTTTTTTGATGTTCAAATGTATTATAATGTCTTACCACTTAACACTAACACTATGCTTACTGCTCTCTTTCACTGTGTGACTAAATCCTCATCATCACTATGCCATTTAATCAGAAAGAACATTTGAACTCAGAGTTCTCTCCATATCAGGGAATGAAGACTCCACCCTTCTGTTTGTGCAGGTAAAATAAATGTTGATATTGTCTGTCCTGCACATACTCCATCCTGTTCACCAGAATATTCACCATCAAAATATATACAAAATAAAAACCATACCTCACCACTTCTATTACCACCCAGCATGCTAAAAACACCATCATATGTTCCTGAATTATTGACTTGATTGATAACCCCACTTCCACACATACTGCACTCCTTTCTCCCTGCAAATTTATTTTGGTACAGCAACTTAACCTAAAAATCAAGTCAGATGATTTTATTCTGCTGTTGAAAGTCTTTTGGTATCTTCCCTTTTCATATTGAATAATAACTGAAGTCGTTTCAATGTACTAGAAGGTCACGCATCAATACGTTCTTACCTCTCTCCACCACTATGAACTCCTCATTGGACTCCTTGCTTTTCCTCAAAAGTAACAGACCAGCTGTTCACACAAAGTCTATATACTTACTTGCTCTGCCTAGAGCAATCTTTTCCTTTAATATGTGTATAACACCCTCCTTCACTTCCTGGGTCTTTGTGCAAATAACATCTCATAAATGAGATATAACCACCCAACACAAAATAAAATTAACTTTCCTCCCAGCATTCTCCAATGGCTTTTACCTTTGCTTGTATTTCTTTGTAACACTTATCACCATCAACCATCAATCATTATTCTATTACTGGTTTATTTTGTGATTGGAGACAGAGAGAGAGAGAATTGGGAGGGGGCGCAGAGGAAGAAGAAAACACCCCACTGCCTAGAAAGCCTGCTGGGGAGTTACATCCCAGGACCCTGAGATCATGACCCAAGCCAAAGGCAGTCACTCAATGGGCTGAGCCACCGAGGTGCCCCTCTATTATTGGCTTATTTCACTATTGTATTTCAAAAGAATGTAAGCTCTTTGTGGTCAGCTATTTTATATGTTTTATTAATTGAAGTATTCTCAGAAAGGTAGCTGGCAGATTGTAAGGGCTCACTAAACTGTATTTTGTTGTTATTATTGGGCTCCTTTATGGGCTTTACCTCTTACGCTAGACGTCTATCCTTCAGATGTAAGCAATAAGAATAGAGCCCTGCTGCCTGTTCAAATGAGTAAAAAGCCTGTATTAAGTGGATATTTTAAAAGCTAAATGAATGGCTTAATAGTTGTATATAGGGGGAAAGGGAACATATTTTCCACGGTTTAGAAGTGGAGTTCTTTTATAGAGTTCTTGTACAAGCCGACACTATAGAATGATAATGGGCAGTTGTACATTCCAATTATACAAACACTTTGGTAATTTATATCCTTTTTTTTGTAATTCATGACTGGATCATTTAATTCCTTAGGAGCATTATAGCATTTCAACTTTTCCTGTTCAATAAACTTATTGGGGTTGCTACCTTTTTTTTTATTCAAATGGAGAAATAGTCATGATTTCATCTAAATAAAGTGTTATTGATTGTGTTGTTTTCTAGGAATGAGTCGCACATGCTAGTTTTAAAAGTTTTGTTAAATTCCCAAGTCTGTCACCGATAAAAGCCTTTTGTAGATTAGTAACTTGATCAAAACAGAAAAGTTATGTAACACTCAATTGTTATACTATCTTTGTTTCCATCTTGCATTGTAATAACACCCATCTTAACTCTATTTAAAACAAGTCATCGCCAGATGGCTTTCTGTCATTGATTGCATGATATGAAATCTAGTATAACTAAAAGTTTTTGGTTTTAGTAGCATATAAATCAATTTAGAAAAATATATGTATTTGAATATAAGGTAAAAAGTTTTAAATTATTTGGCAATAGTAAACTAAACTTTTTTGTTTTAAATTTTTATTTTCTAAAATTTCATTGATCTCTTTTGCAATAAGAAACAAGTTACAAAAAATTAAGGTTTATTTACCCCAATTCAAAATTATTAGGAATATAATCATAGAGGTTGAAGTATTTAAAATATTGAACCCAAAACATTTTATTAGGTAAATTCGTGAATGCTGAGCATTCACTGTTAAAATATACTAATACTATTGATAGACTGGTAGAAGCCTAAAATCAAATATTTATTAAATATTTATATCCATATCTTTTCATGGCGTGGTAATTCATTTCTCTAGCATTAAATAATATTCCATTGTTTGCATGTACTACACTTTATTTGACCTTTCACCTATGGAAGGATATCTTGGTTGCTTCCAAGCTTTTGTCAGTTATGAATAAAACTACTATAGACATCTTTGTGGGTATAGATTTCATCTTCTTTGGATAAATACCAAGAACTGCTACTGCTGAATCATCTGGCAAGAATATGTTTAGTTTTGTAAGAAACTGCCAAGTTGTTTTCCATTCTTTATTCTCAATAGACATGGAAGAACATTCCTGTTGCTCCACATCCTCACCAACATTTCGTGTTCTGTTGTCAGTGTTCTGGATTCTGGGTATGTACTGGTGTCTCTTTTTTGTTTTAATTTGCATTTTCCTGATGACATATGATGTGAAGCATCTTTTTATATGCTTATTTGCCATCTGTAATATTTTCTTTTGTGAGGTATCTGCTAAGGTCTTTGGCTCACTTTTAATCAGGTTTTTCCCCCATTGTTGAGTTTTAAGGGGTCTTTGTGTATTTTTGATTAACAGTCCTTTGCCAGATGTGTATTTTGCAAATTTTTTTCTCATAGTCTGTGCTTTGCCTTTTCATTCTCTTGGCATTGTGTTTCACAGAGTAGACATTTTTAAATTCAGTGCTTGTGCTTTTGTAGCTAAAGTTATTTCCAAAACCAAGGTCATTTAAATTTTCCTCTATATTACCTTCTACATTTTTCATGTTTAGGTTTATAATCCAATCTGAGTTAATTTTTGTGAAGAGTGTATGATATCTGGCTGGATTTATTTTATTTTATTATTTTATTTTATTTTTATTTTTATATTTTTACATTTAGCTTCACCATTACTCCAGAGCCATTTGTTTAAAAGATTGTATTTTGCTCTCTTGTATTGCTTTTGCTTTTATATTAAATATAAAATATAATTGATAATATATATTCCGTTCCTTTAATCTAGTCTTTCTGTGGTATTACAATATCTTGCTTACAATTATCGTTATGGTATACTTTTCTTAAGATTTTATTTATTTATTTGATAGAGAGAGTGATCACAATAGGCAGAGAGACAGACAGAGAGAGAGATGAGGAGAAGCAGGCTCCCTGCTGAGCAGAGAGCCCAATGCGGGACTTGATCCCAGGCCCCTGGGATCATTACCTGAGCCGAAGGCAGTGGCTTAACCCACTGAGCCACTCAGGCGCCCCATCGTTATGGTAAACTTTGAAGTCAGTCCTCAGTCTTTGTTCTCCTTCAACACTATGTTGACTATTGTGAGTCTTTGCCTCTCCATATAAACTTTAAAATAAGTTTGTTAATATTAAAAAAAGAAGAACTTGCTGGAATGCATTAATTGAATAGGTAAACTTGGAAACCAGTGACTTCTTGAGCTTAGCAAGAGATAGACCATGGACATCGGTTGTCACAGTGGTGCCTCTGGTAGAACCTATTGCAAATCCCAAGGCAAAATGAGACCTCAAGGATCTGAGAGAATGTCTATGAAGTACTTGATACATCCCTTGGGTATGGTTTATTGAAGTGTCCACCTGTCTGAAAGCTGGGGAATCTAGATTAGGGAGGGAAAATTAGTTATGATAAAACATATCAACAAACATCAATAAATTTTGTAAAACTAATTGTCATGGCTCATATACAATATGACCAACAGAGGGACCATCAAAAGGAAAGCAACCGTTATGTTTATAGTGAAATTTTTTATTCAAAATAAAGCAATGAGAGGGGAAGACACAATGAGAAAATTACCATTTTTTAAATGGTAAACTTCTTACAACACTAACCCCTAACCCTAACACGGACCCTGACCCTCAAAGTTCTAAACCTAACCTTCAACCTAACGCTAAACGTAGAACTAACCCTAAACATTAACGATAACCCTGACCCTATACCTGACTATGATCATAACCCTAACCCTGAACTTTGCCTATACCAGACCCTGACCCTAAACCTGACCCTGGCCCTGACCCTAAACCTAAGCATGACCCTAACAATGACCACTACATAACCTTGTCCCTGACCCGAATGTGGACTTTAAACCAATACCTGAACCTGACCGTAAACCTGACACTGGCCCTAGACTTCACCCTGACCCCGACCCAGGCAAAGACCAGAAACATAACCCTGACCCTAACAGTGACACTGACCCTCACCCTAACACTAACCCTGACACTGAATGGGAGCTTGAAACTATCTCTAAACCTAAACGTAACCCTGACCCTAACACTAACACGACCCTGACCCGAAACCCAGTGCTGAACCTAACCCTAAAACTAACCCCTAACATTATCCCTGACACTGACCCTACCCCGGTCTAACCCTACCCGCAACGTACCTCTAACCCTAACTGTAACCCCACTTTAACGATAATCCTGACCCTCTCCCTGACCCTGATCATAACCCTAACTCTAAACTTTGCCTATGTCAGAACTTAACCTTAAACCTGACCCTGGCCTTAACCTTAATACTGACCCTAACGCTGACTGTAAAACTAACTCTGACCCAATCCGTGATCCTGAGCAGAATCGTAACTGTAAAGCTAACCCTGATCATGAACCTACTCATGAAACAGAACCTAAACATAAAGCTGACCTTACCATAACCATGAACCTAACCCTGACCCTGACCCTAACCCTGACACTAAACCTGTCCAAAACCTAACTCTGACCCTGACATGAACCTTGCCCCCACACCAAAACTTGAACCTGACCCTATCTGACCATGACCCTGCCTGGACCTAATTCGAACCGTCAGCCTAACACTGAACCTGACCCTGACTGTGTCCGTAACGCTAACCCTGACCCTACTGTAATCCTGACCCTAAACCTAACCATGAACCTAACCCTAACCCGGACCCCTACCCTAAGCCTTACGCTAACCCTGACCCCAAAGACGTTTAACCCTAACCCTGACCCTACGTCTTTCTTAGCCCTAACCTTAACACTAAGCTGGTCTAAACCCAGCTCTGTTCCCTCAAGCGGGGACAACAGCTGCACCCAGGCCTCCCAGGGTCTGGGAGGAGGCTGTATGGGGGTCACTGGATGGGAAATGCATTGAGTGGAGTGTGAGCCTTGAGCAGCTAGGGGACCAGCGGCTCAGGGAGCTCTGGTGGAGCAGGAAGATCGGTAAGGAGCCCCCAGGCAGTGGTGACCTCACTCCCTGACGACAGAGCCCAATGCAATTGGAAACCACGTATCACGGCACCCCATAACATAGAAAACCCCCTCTGCAGATCATTTCTAGGCATATCCTAAGAAAGCGACATGTTCTTCTACTGTACTGAAGCCCAGAGGATACAGGGAGAAGTGAGCTCGCCCGCCAGACACGTCCCCTCCCTGGCAGGTCGTATCAGGTTTCCCCAACGCCGAAGGCCCTTTGGCTAATAAAATCAAAAGGTGACATCAGTGGGCTCAGACTCAGAGAGTCCCACACATCTTATCCAATTGTGTAGCCCTAGGTCTCCTTCCTGTCTCTGTGTGTGTGTGTGCGTGCGAGTGCCTCTGGGTGTCTGTGTGTCGGTGTGTAAAGAGGACCTTGCCTTGCCATCGTGGGTGGAGATGCCCCAAGCAGGATCAGGCTGATGAGGGTTTAGATATCTGGTGGGCAAGTCATGTTCACACCCCAGTTTAAGGCTGGTTAAGTGGGATCGGGTATAGGGTCTACACCCTGCTACCCAGGGTTTATCCTGAGACCGTGAACGCATGGGTCCATGACCCAGGAGCGGGGCTAACCCTAAAAGTAACCACTAACCCTGACCCTGACCCTGACACTGACTGTTAGCCTGCCCCAAAACCTGACCCAAGCCCTGACCCTGACCCCGAACTTGACCCTGACTGTGATCCTGACCTGAACCCTAAACCTAAACCTAAGCGTGACACTGACCCTGATGTGGACCCTGAACCTAAACCTAACTCTGACATTACCGTAACCATGACTCAAACCTAACCAGGACCCTGACCCTGACCCTAATCCTAACCCTGACGCTGACCTAACCTGGACCCTAACCCTACCCCTGACCGTGACAGTGTGTTTGAACCTAACCCTAAACCTAATGGTAACTCTAACCATGACCCTAATAAGGACCCTGAACCTACACCTCATGCTGACCCTGAACCTAACACTAACCCCTACCCTAAACCAAACCCTAACCCTGACTTTACGCTGTCTAACCCTAACCCTAACCCTACTTCTAACTCTAACCCAAACCCCAATCCCAAACCCTACCGCCAAAACCTAACTGTGACACTGAACCGAACATTGACCCTATACCAAAGCCTCACCCTCAAAATGACCCTGGCCTGACCTTTACCTGACCCTGACTCTGACCCTAATCCTAACCTTGACACTAACTCTGACCACTACATAGCCCTGTCCCTGACCCGAATGTGGACTTTAAACCAATACCTGAACCAGACCCTAAAAAGGACACTGGTGCTAAACTTCACCCTGACCCTGACCCAGACCATGACGATAACCTAACCCTGACCCTTACAGTGACCCCGACAATCAACTGAACACTAAACCTGACCCTGACTGTGAGACTGAACCTAACTCTGACCCTAAATGTAACCCTGACCCTGACACTAACATGGGCTCTCCCCCGAATCCTATCTCTGAACCTAACCCTAACACTAACCCCTAACCCTACCACGGACCCTGACCCTAACAAGTTCTAACCCTAACAGTCAACATAACGCTAAACATAGAACTAACCCTAAACATTAACAATAACCCTGACCCTATACATGACTATGATCATAACCCTAACCCTGAACTTTGCCTATACCAGACCCTGACCCTAAAGTTGACCCTGGCCCTGACCCTAAAACCTAACCATGACCCTAACAATGACCACTACATAACCTTGTCCCTGACCCGAATGTGGACTTTAAACCAATACCTGATCCTGACCGTAAAGCTGACACTGACCCTAGACTTCACCCTGACCCCGACCCAGGCAAAGACCAGATACCGAACCCTGACCCTGACCCTAACAGTGACCCTGACCCTGAAACTAACTCTAAACCTGACACTGAATGGGAGCCTGAACCTATCTCTAACCCTAAACGTAACCCTGACGCTGACACTAACACGGGCCCTGACCCGAAACCTAACGCTGAACCTAACCCTAAAACTAACCCCTAACATTATCCCTGACACTGACCCTACCCCGGTCTAACCCTAACCCGCAACGTACCTCTAACCCTAACCGTAACCCCAATTTACAATAATCCTGACCCTCTCCGTGACCCTAATCATAACCCTAACTCTGAACTTTGCCTATATCAGACACTAAACTTAAACCTGACCCTGGCCTTGACCTTAACACTGACCCTAACCCTGACTGTAAACCTAACTCTGACCAAATCCGAGAGCCTGAACAGAATCGTTACCCTAAAGCTAACCCTGATCCGGAACCTACTCATAAAACAGAACCTAAACATAAAGCTAACCTTACCATAACCATGAACCTAACTCTGAACCTGACCCGAACCCTGACACTAAAACGGTCCCAAACCTAACCCTGTCCCTGACATGAACCCTGCCCCAAAACCAAAACTTGAACCTGACCCTAAATCTGACCATAACCCTTAACCTGACCCTATACCTAATGGTCACCCTAACACTAACCCTGATCCTGACTCTGACCATAACACTAACCCTTATCCTACTGTGAGCCTGTCCCTACACCTAACCATGAATGTAACCCTAACCGTGACCCCTACCCTAAGCCAACAGCTAACCATGACACCAACAATGTCTAACCCTAACCCTGACCCTAAATATTTCGAAACCCTAATCCTAACACTAACCTAGTCTAATCCCAGCTCTGTTCCCTCAGCGGGGACAACAGCTGCACCCAGGCATCCCAGGGGCTGTATGGGGAGGCTGTATGGGGGTCATTGGATGGGCAATGCATTGAGTGGATTGTGAGCCCTGAGCAGCTTGGGGACCGGCGGCTCAGGGAGCTCTGTTGCAGCAGGAAGTTCAGTAAGGAGCCCCAAGGCAGTGGTGACCTCACTTCCCTGACGACAGAGCCCAACGGAATTGGAACCCACGTATCCAGGCACCCCATTACAGAGAAAACCCACCTGCCAGCTCATTTCTAGGCACATCCTAAAGGAAGTGACATGTTCTTCTGCTGTATTGAAGCCTAGAGGATGCAGGGAGAAGAGAGCTGGACCTCCAGACACGTCCCCTACGTGGCAGGTCATATCAGGTTTCCCCAACGCCTCAGGCCCTTTGGCTAATAAAACCAAAAGGTCACACCAGGGGGCTAAGAGTCAGAGAGGCCCACACCTTATGAACTACCAGTGTAAGCCTAGGTCTCCTCCCCATTTCTGTGTGTGTGTGTGTGTGTGTGTGTGTGTGTGCCACTGGGTTTCTGTGTCTGTGTGTAAAGAGGACCTGGCCATGCCAACATGGGTGGATATGCCCCAAGCAGCATCAGAGACTGATGAGGGCTTAGATGTCAGGTGGGCAAGTCATGTTCACACCCCAGTTTAAGGGTGGTTAAGTGGGATCGGGTATAGGGTCTACACCCTTATGCCCAGGGTTATCCTGAGACCCTGAAGGGATGGGTCCATGACGCAGGAGAGGGGCTAACACTAACAGTAAGCACTAACCCTGACCCTGACACTGACAGTGAGCCTGCCCCCAAACCTCACCCAAGCCCTGACCATGACCCGGACCCTCAACCTGACTGTGGTCCTGACATGAACCCTAAACCTAAACCTAAGCCTGACACGGACCCTGATGTGGAACCTGAACCTAAACCTAACTCTGACATTACCGTAACCATGACTCATACCTAACCATTGACCCTGACCCTGACCCTAATCCTAACCCTGACGCTGACCTAACCCTCACCCTAACCCTAACCCTACCCCTGACCATGACTGTGAGCCTGACCCTAACTCTAACCCTAAATGTAACCCAGACCCTGACACTAACACGGGCCGTACGCCGAATCCTATCGCTGAACCTAACCCCTAAAACTAACCCCTAACCCTAACACGGACCGTGACCCTAACAAGTTCTAACCCTAACAGTCAACCTAACGCTAACCCTAACACTAACTCTAAACTTTAACAATAACCCTGACCCTA
Source organism: Mustela putorius furo (assembly GCF_011764305.1). Taxonomy (NCBI): domain Eukaryota; kingdom Metazoa; phylum Chordata; class Mammalia; order Carnivora; family Mustelidae; genus Mustela; species Mustela putorius. The sequence continues at coordinate 48,348 of NW_025421841.1, forward strand.
TACCTGACTATGATCATGACCCTACCCCTGAATTTTGCCTATACCAGACCCTGACACTAAAACCGGACCCTTGTCCTGACCATAAACCTAACCATGATTCTAACACTTACCACTACATAACCCTGTCCCTGACCCAAATGTGGACTTTAAACCAATACCTGATCTTGACCATAATCCTGACACTGGCCCTAGACTTCACCCTGACCCTGACTCAGGTAAACACCATAAACCTAATGCTGACCCTAACAGAGACGCTGACCCTGACACTAACAATAACCCTGACACTGAAAGGGAGCCTGACCCTAACTCTAACCCTAACCGTAACCCTGACCCTGACACTAACACGGGCCCTGACCTGAAACCTAATGCTGAACCTAACCCTAAAACTAACCCCTAACATTATCCCTGACACTGACCTTAACCCTGTCTAACCCTAACCCTCAACCTACCTCTAACCCTAACCCTAACCCCACTTTAACAATAAACCTGACCCTCTCCCTGACCCTGATCATAACCCTAACTCTGAACTTTGCCTATGTCAGAACTTAACCTGAAACCTGACCCTGTCCTTGACCTTATCACTGACCCTAACCCTGAAGTAAACTTAACTCTGACCCACTCCGTGATTCTGAACAGAATCATAAGCCTAAAGCTAACCCTGATCCTGAACCTACTCATAAAACAGAACCTAAACATAAAGCTGACCTAACCGTAACCCTGACACTAAACCTGTCCCAAACCTAACCCTGACCCTGACATGAACCTTGCCCCAAAACCAAAACTTGAACCTGACCCTAAACCTGAGCACGACCCTGAACCTGACCCTAAACCTAACCGTCACCCTAACACTGAACCTGACCCTGACTCTGAGCGTAACGCTAACCCTAACCCTACTGTGAGCCTGACCCTAAAGTTAACCATGAACCTAACCGTAACCCTGACCCCTACCCTAAGCCTTACGCTAACCCTGACCCCAAAGACTTCTAACTCTATCCCTGACCCTAAGTCTTTCTTAACCCTAACCCTAACAGTAACCTGGTCTAAACCCAGCTCTGTTCCCTCCAGCAGGGACAACAGCTGCACCCAGGCCTCCCAGGGGCTTAGGGTAGGCTGTACGGGGGACACTGGATGGGCACTGCATTGAGTGGAGTGTGAGCCTTGAGCAGCCTGGGGACCGGCGGCTCAGGGAACTCTGGTGCAGCAGGAAGTTCGGTAAGGAGCCCCCAGGCAGTGGTGACCTCACTTCCCTGACGACAGAGCCCAACGGAATTGGAACCCACGTATCCAGGAACCCCATTACAGAGAAAACCGCCGTGCCCAGCTCATTTTTAGGCACATCCTAAAGGAAGCGACATGTTCTTCTGCTGTACTGAAGCCGAGAGGATGCAGGGAGAAGAGATCTCGCCCGCCAGACACGTCCCCTCCCTTGCAGGTCATATCAGTTTTTCCTAACGCCTAAGGCCCATTGTGTAATAAAATCAAAAGGGGACACAGGAGGTTTAGAGTCAGAGAGTCCCACACCTTCTGATGACCGGTGTAGCCCTTGGTCTCCTCCCCGTCTCTCTCTGTCTGTGTGTGTGTGTGTGTGTGTGTGTGTGTGTTTGTGTGCGCGCGTCTGAATGTCTGTGTGTCTGCGTGTAAAGGTCACCTGGCCATGCCATCGTAGGTGGAGATGCCCCAAGCACGATCAGGCTGATGAGGGGTAAGATGTCTGGTGGGCAAGTCATGTTCACACCCCAGTTTAAGGCTGGTTAAGTGGGATCGGGTGTAGGGTCTACACACTTCTGCCCAGGGTTTATCCTGAGACCCTGAAGGGATGGGTCCATGACGCAGGAGCGGGGCTAGCACTAACAGTAAGCACTAACCCTGACCCTGACACTGACTGTGAGCCTGCCCCAAACCCTCACCCAAGCCCTGACCATGACCCGGACCCTCAACCTGACTGTGGACCTGACCTGAACCCTAAACCTAAACCTAAGCCTGACACTGACCCTGATGTGGACCCTGAACCTAAACCTAACTCTGACATTACCGTAACCATGACTCAACCTAACCATGACCCTGACCCCGACCCTAATCCTAACCCTGATGCTGACCTAAGCCTACCCCTAACCCTACCCCCTGACCGTGACTGTGAGCCTGACGCTAACCCTAAACCTAAAGATAACTCTAACCATGACCATCTATGGAACCTGAAGCTAATCCTAACGATGACCCTGACCCTAACACAAACCCCTACCCTAAACCAAACACTAACCCTGACCCTCCGCTGTCTATCCCTAACCCTAACCATAACCCTACTTCTAACTCTCACCCAAACCCCAATCCCAAAACCTACTGCCGAAACCTAACTGTGACACTGAACCGAACATAAACCATGAACTAAAGCCTGACCTTAAACATGACCCTGGCCCTGACCTTCACCTGAACCTGACCCTGACCCTAATCCTAACCATGACACTAACACTAACCACTACATAACCCTGTCCCTGTCCCGAATGTGGACTTTAAACCAATACATGAAGCTGACCCTAAACCTGACACTGGCGCTAAACTTCACCATGACCCTAACAGTGACCCCGACCCTGACCTGAACACTAAAACTGATACTTACTGTGAGCCTTACCCTAACTCTAACCCTAATTGTAACCCAGACCCTGACACTAACAGGGGCCGTACCCCGAAACCTATCGCTGAACCTAACCCTAAACTAACCCCTAACCCTACCACGGACCCTGACCCTAACAAGTTCTAACGCTAACAGTCAACCTAACTCTAACCCTAACACTAACTCTAAACTTTAACAATAACCCTGACCCTTTACCTGAATGGGATCATGACCCTACCCCTGAACTTTGCCTATACCAGAGCTGACCCTAAACCTGACTCTGGCCCTAACCATAAACCTAAACATGATTCTAACACTTACCACTACATAACCCTGTCCCTGTCCCGAATGTGGACTTTAAACAAATACCTGAACCTGACCCTAATCCTGACACTGGCGCTAAACTTTACCCTGACCCTGACCCAGACCATGACCATAAACCTAACCCTGAACCTAACAGTGACCCGATCCTGACCTGAACACTAAACATGACCCTGACTGTGAGCCTGACCCTAACTCTAACCCTAAATGTAACCCAGACCCTGACACTAACACGGGGCCGTACCCCGAATCCAGTTGCTGAACCTAACACTAACACTAACCCCTAACCCTACCACAGACCCTGACCCTAACAAGTTCTAATCCTAACAGTCAACCTAACGCTAACACTAACACTACCTCTAAACTTTAACAATAACCCTGACCCTATACCGGACTATGATCATGAACCTACCCCTGAACTTTGCCTATACCAGACCCTGACCCTAAACCTGACTCTGGCCCTGACCTTAAACCTAACCATGATTCTAACACTTACCACTACATAACTCTGTCCCTGACCCGAATGTGGACTTTAAACCAATAACTGATCTTGACCGTAATCCTGACTGGCCCTAGACTACACCCTGAACCTGACCCAGGTAAAGACCATAAACCTAACGCTGACCCTAACAGAGACGCTAACCCTGACCCTAACAATAACCCTGACACTGAATGGGAGCCTGACCCTAACTCTAACCCTAACCGTAACCCTGACCCTGACACTAACACGATCCCTGACCCGAAAACCAACACTGAACCTAACCCTAAAACTAACCCCTAACATTATCCCTGACACTGACCCTAACCCGGTCTAACCCTAACCCTCAACCTACCTCTAACCCTAACGCTAACCCCACTTTAAAATAAACCTGACCCTCTCCCTGACCCTGATCATAACCCGAACTCTGAACTTTGCTTATGTCAGAACGTAACCTTAAACCTGACCTTGGCCTTGACCTTATCACTGACCCTAACCCTACTGTAAACCTAACTCTGACCCACTCCGTGATTCTGAACAGAATCGAAAGCCTAAAGCTAACCCTGATCCTGAACCTACTCATAAAACAGAACCTAAACATGAAGCTGACCTAACCCCAACCCTGACACTAAACCTGTCCCAAACCTAACGCTGACCCTGACATGAATCTTGCCCCAAAACCAAAACTTGAACCTGACCCTAAACCTGAGCATGACCCTGAACCTGACCCTAAACTTAATCGTCAAACTAACACTGACCCTGACCCTGACTCTGAGCATAACGCTAACCCTGACCCTACTGTAAGCCTGACCCTAAACCTAACCATGAACCTATCCCTAACTCTGAGCCCTACCCTAAGCCTTACGCTAACCCTGACCCCAACGACTTGTAATTCTAACCCTGACCCTAAGTCTTTCTTAACCCTAACCCTAACACTAAACTCGTCTAAACCCAGCTCTGTTCCCTCCAGCGGGTCAACAACAGCTGCACCCAGGCCTCCCAGGGGCAGGGGGGAGCCTGTACGGGGATCACTGAATGGGCACTACATTGAGTGGAGTGTGAGCCTTGAGCAGCTTGGGGACAGGCGGCTCAGGGAACTCTGGTGCAGCAGGAAGTTCGGTAAGGAGCCCCCAGGCAGTGGTGACCTCACTTCCCTGACGACAGAGCCCAACGGAATTGGAACCCACGTATCCAGGAACCCCATTACAGAGAAAACCGCCGTGCCCAGCTCATTTTTAGGCACATCCTAAAGGAAGCGACATGTTCTTCTGCTGTACTGAAGCCGAGAGGATGCAGGGAGAAGAGATCTCGCCAGCCAGACACGTCCCCTCCCTTGCAGGTCATCTCAGTTTTTCACAACGCCTCAGGCCCATTGTCTAAAAAAATCAAAAGGGGACACAAGAGGTTCAGAGTCAGAGAGTCCCACACCTTCTGATGACCGGTGTAGCCCTTGGTCTCCTCCCCATCTCTCTCTATCTTGTGTGTGTGTGTGTGTGTGTGTGTGTGTGTGTGTGTGCGTGTGCGCGTCTGGATGTCTGTGTGTCTGTGTGTAAAGAGCACCGGGCCATGCCATCGTGGGTGGAGATGCCCCAAGCAGGATCAGGCTGATGAGGGTTTAGATATCTGGTGGGCAAGTCATGTTCACACCCCAGTTTAAGGCTGGTTAGGTGGGATCGGGTGTAGGGTCTACACCCTTCTGCCCAGGGTTTTTCCTGAGACCCTGAAGGGATGGGTCCATGACGCAGGAGTGGGGCTAACACTAACAGTAAGCACTAACCCTGACCCTGACACTGGCTGTGAGCCAGCCCCAAACCCTCACCCAAGCCCTGACCATGACCCGGACCCTCAACCTGACTGTGGTCCTGACATGAACCCTAAACCTAAACCTAAGCCTGACACTGACCCTGATGTGGACCCTGAAACTAAACCTAACTCTGACATTACCGTAACCATGACTCATACCTAACCATGACCCTCTCCTGACCTTAATCCTAACCCTGACGCTGACCTAACCCTGACCCTAACCCTAACCCTATACCTGACCGTGACTGTGGCCTGACGTTAACCCTAAACCTAAAGATAGCTCTAACCATGACCGTCTATTGTCCCTGAACCTAATCCTAACGATGACCCTGACCCTAACATTAACCCCTACCCTAAACCAAACTCTAACCCTGACCTTCCGCTGTCTATCCCTAACCCTAACCATAACCCTACTTCTAACTCTCACCCAAATCCCAATCCCAAAACCTACTGCCGAAACCTAACTGTGACACTGAACCGAACATAAACCCTAAACCAAAGACTGACCCTAAAAGTGACCCTGGCCCTGACCTTAACCTGACCCTGAACGTGACCCTAATCCTAACCATGACACTAACACTGACCAATACATAACCCTGTCCCTGACCCGAATGTGGACTTTAAACCAATACCTGAACCTGACCCTAAACCTGACACTGGTGCGAAAATTTACCCTGACCCTGACCCTGACCATGACCATAAACCTAACCCTGACCCTAACAGTGACCCAACCCTGACCTGAACACTAAACCTGACCCTGACTGTGAGCCTGACCCTAACTCTAACCCTAAATGTAACCCAGACCCTGACACTAACACGGGCCATACCCGAATCCTATCGCTGAACCTAACACTAACACTAACCCCTAACCCTACCACGGACACTGACCCTAACAAGTTCTAATCCTAACAGTCAACCTAACGCTAACCCTAACACTAACTCTAAACTTTAAGAATAACCCTGACCCTATACCTGACTATGATCATGACCTAACACCTGAACTTTGCCTATACCAGACCCTGAACCTAAACCTTACTCTGGCCCTGACCCTAAACCTAACCATGATTCTAACAATTACCACTACATAACCCTGTCCCTGACCCGAATGTGGACTTTAAAACCAATACCTGATCTTGACCGTAATCCTGACACTGGCCCTAGACTTCAACCATGACCCTGACCCAGGCAAAGACCATAAACCTAACCCTGACCATAAGAGTGACCCTGACCCTGACCCTAACAATAATCCTGACACTGAATGTGAGCCTCAACCTAACTCTAACCCTAAACGTAACACTGACCCTGACAATAACACGGGCCCTGACCCGAAACCTAAGCTGAACCTAACCCTAAAACTAACCCCTAACATTATCCATGACTCTGACCCTAACCCGCTCTAACCCTAACCCTCAAACTACATCTAATCCTAACTCTAACCCAACGTTAACAATAATCCTGACCCTCTCCCTGACCCTGATCATAACCCTAACTCTGAACTTTGCCTATGTCAGACCTTAACCTTAAACCTGACCCTGGATTTGACCTTAACACTGACCCTAACCCTGAATGTAAACCTAACTCTGACCCAATCCGAATCCTTAACAGAATCGTAACCCTAAAGCTAACACTGATCCTGAACCTACTCATAAAACAGAACCTAAACATAAAGCTGACCTTACCATAACCGTAAACCTAATCCTGACCCTGACCCTAACCCTGACACTAAACCTGTCCCAACCCTAACCCTGACCCTGACATGAACCTAGCCCCCACCCAAAACTTGAACCTGACCCTACATCTAACCATGACCCTGAACCTGACCGTAAACCTAACCTTCATCCTAACACTGATCCTGTCCCTGACTGTGACCATAACACTAACCGTAACCCTACTGTGAGCCTGACCCTAAACCTAACCATGACCCTAACCCTAACTCTGACCCCTACCCTAAGCCTTATGCTAACCCTGACCTCAATGATATCTAACCCTAACCCTGACCCTAAGTCTTTCTTAACCCTAACCCTAACACTAACCTAGTCTAAACCCAGCTCTGTTCCCTCCAGCGAGGACAACAGCGGCACCCAGGCTTCCCAGGGGCTGGGGGGAGGCTGTATGGGGGTCACTGGATGGGCACTGCGTTGAGTGGAGTGTGAGCCTTGAGCAGCTTGGGGACCGGCAGCTCAGGGAGCTCTGGTCGAGCAGGAAGTCGGTAAGGAGCCCCCAGGCAGTGGTGACCTCATTTCCCTGACGACAGAGCGCAACGGAATTGGAACCCATGTATCCAGGCACCCCATTACAGAGAAACCAGCCCTGCCCAGCTCATGTCTAGGCGAATCCTAAAGGAAGCGAAATGTTCTTCTGCTGTACTGAAGCCCTGAGGATGCAGGGAGAAGTGAGCTCGCCCGACAGACACGTCCCCTCCCTGGCAGGTCATATCAGGTTTCCCCAACACCTCAGGCCCTTTGGCTAATAAAATCAAAAGGTGACACCAGGGGGCTCAGAGTCAGAGAGTCCCACAACTTCTGATCAACCTGTGTAGCCCTAGGTCTCCTCCCCGTCTCCGTATGTGTGTGTGAGTGTGTGTGTGTGTGTGTGTGCCACTGGGTTTCTGTGTCTGTGTGTAAAGAGGACCTTGCCATGCCATCGTGGGTGGAGATGCCCCAAGCAGGATCAGGCTGATGAGGGGTTAGATGTCTGGTGGGCAAGTCATGTTCACACCCCAGTTTAAGGCTGGTTAAGTGGGATCGGGTGTAGGGTCTACACCCTTCTGCCCAGGGTTTATTCTGAGACCATGAAGGGATGGGTCCATGACCCAGGAGCGGGGCTAACCCTAACAGTAACCGCTAACCATGACCCTGACACTGACTGTGAGCCTGCCCCAAACCCTAACCCGAACCCTGACCCTGACCCTGACCCTAACCCTGACCGTGATCCCGACCAGAACCCTAAACCTAAACCTAAGCCTGACGCTGACCCCTGATCCGGACCCTGGAACTAAACCTAACTCTGAGATAACCTAAGTATGACTCATCCCTAACCGTGACCCTGACCCTGACCCTAATCCTAACCCTGACGCTGAACTAACCCTGACCCTAACCCTAACTCTGACCGTGACTGTGTGCCCGACCCTAAACGTCACCCTAAGGGTAACCCTAACCCTGACGCCAATACGGACCCTGAACCTAAACCGAACGCTGACCCTGAACCTAATACTAACACGTACCGTAAACGGAACCCTCACCCTGAACTTACGCTGTCTAACCCTAACCCTCACGATAACACTACTTCTAACTCTAACCCTAACCCCATCCCAAACTTTTCCCCTAAACCTAACTGTGAACCTGAACCGAACATAAAGCAAAGCCTGAACCTAAACCTGACCCTGGCCCTGACCTTCACGTGACCCTGAACCTGACCCTAATACTAACCATGACCTTAACACTGCCCACTACATAACCCTGTCCCTGACCCGAATGTGGACTTTAAACCAATACCTGATCCTGACGCTAAACCTGACACTGGCCCTAAACTTCACCCTGACCCTGAACAAGACCATGACCATCAACCTAACGCTGACACTAACAGTGACCCCGACCCAGACCTGAACACTAAACCAGACCCTGACTGTGAGCCTGACCCTTACTGTAACCCTAAACGTAACCCTGACCAAGAAACTAACACGGGTCGTACCCCGAATCCTATCGCTGAAACTAACCCTAACACTAACCCCTAACCTACCACGGACCCTGACGCTAACAAGTTCTAACCCTAACCATCAACCTAATGCTAACCCTAACACTAACGCTGAACTCTAACAATAACCCTGACCCTATAGCTGACTATGATCATAACCCTATCCCTGAACTTTGCCTATACCAGACACTGACCCTAAACCTAACCCTGAACTTTGCTATTAGAGACCCTGATCCTAAACCTGACCCTGGCCCTGACCTTCCCGTGACCCTGCCCTGACCCTAATCCTAACCATGACCCTAACAATGACCACTACATAACCCTGTCCCTGACCCGAATGTGGACTTTAAACCAATACCTAATCCTGACCGTAAACCTGACACTGGCCCTAGATTTCACCCTGACTCTGACCCAGGCAAAGACCATAAACCTAACCCTGACCATAACAGTGACCCTGACCCTGACCCGAACAATAATCCTGACACTCAATGGGAGCCTGAACCTAACTCTAACCCTAAACGTAACCCTGACCCTAACACTAACACGGGCCCTGACCCGAAACCTAACGCTGAACCTAACCCTAAAACTAACCCCTAACATTATCCCTGACACTGACCCTAACCCGCTCTAACCCTAACCCTCAAACTACCTCTAATCCTAACTCTAACCCAACTTTAACAATAATCCTGACCCACTCCCTGACCCTGATCATAACCCTAACTCTGAACTTTGCCTATGTCAGACCTTAACCTTAAACCTGACCCTGGACTTGACCTTAACACTGACCCTAACCCTGACTGTAAACCTAACTCTGACCCAATCCGTGATCCTGAACAGAATCGTAACCCTAAAGCTAACACTGATCCTGAACCTACTCATAAAACAGAACCTAAACATAAAGCTGACCTTACCATAACCGTAAACCTAATCCTGACCCTGACCCTAACCCTGACACTAAACCTGTCCCAAACCTAACCCTGACCCTGACATGAACCTTGCCACAAAACCGATACTTGAACCTGACCCTAAACCTGATCATGACCCTGAACCTGACCCTAAACCTAACCGTCAATCTAACACTGACCCTGACCCTGACTCTGAGCGTAACGCTAACCCTGACCCTACTGTGAGCCTGACCCTAAACCTAACCATGAACCTAACCCTAACCCTGACCCATACCCTAAGACTTATGCTAACCCTGACCCCAATGACTTGTAACTCTAACCCTGACCCTAAGTCTTTCTTAACCCTAACCCTAACACTAACCTGGTCTAAACCCAGCTCTGTTCCCTCCAGCGGGGACAACAGCTGCACCCAGCCCTCCAGGGGCGTGGGGAGGCTGTATGGGGGTCACGGTATGGGCACTGCATTGAGTGGAGTGAGCCAATCAGCTTGGGGACCGGCAGATCAGGGAACTCTGGTGCAGCAGGAAGTTCGGTAAGGAGCCCCCAGGCAGTGGTGACCTCACTTCCCTGAAGACAGAGCCCAACTGAATTGGAACCCATGCTTCCAGGAACTCCATTACAGAGAAAACTGCCATGCCCAGCTCATTTCTAGGCACATCCTAAAGGAAGCGACATGTTCTTCTGCTGTACTGAAGCCGAGAGGATGCAGGGAGAAGAGATCTCACCCGCCAGACACGTCCCCTCCCTTGCAGGTCATATCAGTTTTTCACAACTCCTCAGGCCCATTGTCTACTAAAATCAAAAGGGGACATAGGAGGTTCAGAGTCAGAGAGTCCCACACCTTCTGATGACCGATGTAGCCCTTGGTCTCCTCCCCGTCTCTCTCTGTCTGTGTGTATCTGTGTGTGTGTGTGTGTGTGTGTGTGTGTGTGTGTGTGTGCGCGCGCATCTGGATGTCTGTGTGTCTGTGTGTAAAGAGCACCTGGCCATGCCATCGTAGGTGGAGATGCCCCAAGCAGGATCAGGCTGATGAGGTGTTAGATGTCTGGTGGAACAAGTCATGTTCACACCCCAGTTTAAGGCTGGTTAAGAGGGATCGGGTGTAGGGTCTACACCCTTCGGCCCAGGGTTTATCTTGAGACCCTGAACGGATGGGTCCATTACCCAGGAGCGGGGCTAACACTAACATCAACCACTAACCCTGACAATGACACTGACTGTGAGCCTGCCCCAAACCCTCACCAAGCCCTGACCATGACCCTGTCCCTCAACCTGACTGTGATCCTGACATGAGCCCTAAACCTAAACCTAAGACTGACGCAGACCCTGATGTGGACCCTGAACCTAAACCTAACTCTGACATTACCGTAACCATGACTCATACCTAACCATGACCCTGACCCTGACCCTAATCCAAAATCTGACGCTGACCTAACCCTGACCCTAAGCTAAACCTACCCCTGACCGTGACTGGGAGCCTGACGCTAACCCTAAACCTAAAGTTAACTCTAACCTTGACCCACTACGGACCCTGCACCTAACCTAACGATGACCCTGACTCTAACACTAACCCCTACTCTAAACCAAACCCTAACCCTGACCTTCGGCTGTCTATCCCGAACGCTAATTATAACCCTACTTCTAACTCTCACCCAAACCCCAATCCCAAAACCTAGTACCGAAACCTAACTGTGACACTGAACCAAACATTAATCCTAAACCAAAGCCGAACCCTAAACCTAACCATGAACCTAACCCTAACCCTGACCCCTACCCTAAGCCTTACGCTTACCCTGACCCCAACAACGTCTATCCCTAACCCTGACCCTAAGTTGTTCTTAACCCTAACACTAACAGTAACCTGGTGTAAACCCAGCTGTGTTCCCTCCAGCGGGGACAACAGCTGCACCCAGCCCTCCAGGGGAATGGGGAGGCTGTATGGGGGTAACTGGATGGGCACTGCATTGAGTGGAGTGTGAGCCCTGAGCAGCTTGGGGACCGGCGGCTTAGGGAGCTCTGGTGAAGCAGGAAGTTCGGTAAGGAACCCCCAGGCAGTGGTGACCTCACTTCCCTGAAGACAGAGCCCAACGGAATGGAACCCACGTATCCAGGAACCCCATTACAGAGAAAACGGTCGTGCCAAGCTCATTTCTAGGCACATCCTAAAGGAAGCGACATGTTCTTCTGCTGTACTGAAGCCCAGAGGATGCAGGGAGAAGAGAGCTCGCCCGCCAGACACGTCCAATCCCTGCCAGGTCATATCAGGTTTCCCCAACACATCAGACCCTTTGTCTAATAAAATCAAAGGGGACACCAGGGGGCTCAGAGTTAAAAGATTGCACACCTTCTGATCAACCGGAGTAGCCCTAGGTCTCCTCCCCGTCTCTCTCTCTGTGAGTGTGAGTGTGTGTGTGTGTGTGTGTGTGTGTGTGCGCGCGCACGGCTCTGGGTGTCTGTGTGTCTGTGTGTAAAGAGGACCTGGCCATGCCATCGTGGGTGGAGATGCCCCAAGCAGGATCAGGCTGATGAGGGATAAGATGTCTGGTGGGCAAGTCATGTTCACACCCCAGTTTAAGGCTGGTTAAATGGGATGGGGTGTAAGGTCTAAACCCTTCTGCCCAGGGTTTATCTTGAGACCCTAAAGGGATGGGTCAATGACAACTAACAGTAACAGTAACACTAAAAGTAACCACCAACCCTGACCTTGACACTGACTTTGAGCCTGCCAAAACCCTAACCCAAGCCCTGACCATGACCCTGACCCTGAACCTGACTGTGATCCTGACCTGAACTGTAAACCTAAACCTAAGCCTGACACTGCCTCTGATGTGGACCCTGAACCTAAACCTACCTCTGACATTACCGTAACCATGACTCATACCTCACCATGACCATGACCCTAACCCTAATCCTAACCCTGACACTGACCTAACCCTGATACTAACCCTACCCCTGACCGTGACTCTGAGCCTGACGCTAACCCTAAACCTAAACGTAACTCTAACCATGACCCGCTACAGACCCTGAACCTAGATCTAACGCTGACCCTGACCCTAACACTAACCCCTACACTAAACCAAACCCTAACCCTGACCTTACGCTGTCTAACCTTAACCCTAACCATAACCCTACTTCTAACTCTAACCCTAACCCCAAACCCAAACCCTACCTCCAAAACCTAACTGTGACACTGAACCGAACATTGACCATAACCAAAGCCTGTCCCTAAACCTGACCCTTGCCCTGACCTTCACCTGACCCTGACCCTGACCCTGACCCTAATCCTAACCATGACACTAACACTGACCACTACATAACCCTGTCCCTGACCCGAATGTGGACTTTAAACCAATACCTGAACCAGACCCTTAAAAGACACTGGTGCTAAACTTCACCCTGACCCTGTCCCAGACCATGTCCATCAACCTAACCCTGACCCTAACAGTGACCCCGACCCTGACCTGAACACTAAACCTGACCCTGTCTGCGAGCCTGACCCTAACTCCAACCCTAAATGTAACCCTGACCCTGACACTAACCCGGGCCGTACACCGAATACTATTGCTGAACCTAACCCTAACACTAACCCCTAACCCTACCACGGACACTGACCCTAACAAGTTCTAACCCTAACAGTCAACCTAACGCTAACCTTAACACTAACTTTAAACTTTAACAATAACCCTGACCCCTACCTGACTATGATCATAACCCTAACCCTGAACTTTGCCTATACCAGACCCTGAGCCTAAACCTGACTCTGGCACTGACCCTAAACCTAACCATGATTCTAACACTTACCACTAAATAACCCTGTCCCTGACCCGAATGTGTACTTTAAACCAATATCTGATCTTGACCGTAAAGCTGTCACTGGCCCTAGTCTTCACCCTGACCCTGACCCAGCCAAAGACCATAAACCTTACCCTGACACTAACAGTGACGCTGACACTGAACCTAACACTAAACCTGACACTGAATGGGAGCCTGACCCTAACTCTAACCCTAACCGTAACCCTGACCCTGACACTAACACGGGCCCTGACCTGAAACCTAATGCTGAACCTAACCCTAAAACTAACCCCTAACATTATCCCTGACACTGACCTTAACCCTGTCTAACCCTAACCGTCAAACTACCTCTAACCCTAACCATAACCCCACTTTAACAATAAACCTGACCCTGTCCCTGACCCTGATCATAATCCTAACTCTGAACTTTGCCTAAGTCAGACCTTAACCTTAAACCGGACCTTGGCCTTGACCTTAACTCTGACCCTAATCCTGTCTATAAATCTAACTCTGACCCAATCCGTGATTCTGAACAGAATCTTAACCCTAAATCTAACCCTGATCCTGAACCTACTCATAAAACAGAACCTAAACATAAAGCTGACCTAACCCTAACCCTGACACTAAACCTGTCCCAAACCTAACCCTGACCCTGACATGAACCTTGCCCCAAAACCAAAACTTGAACCTGACCCTAAACCTGAGCATGACCCTGAACCTGACCCTAAACCTAACCGTCACCCTAACACTGAGCCTGACCCTGACTCTGAGCATAACGCTAACCCTGACCCTACTATGAGCCTGACCCTAAACCTAACCATGAACCTAACCCTAACCCTGACCCCTACCCTAAGCCTTACACTAACCCTGAGCCAAACGACATCTAACCCTAACCCTCTGCCTCTCCTCCATCCACTTGTGATCTCTCTCTGTCAAATAAATAATAAATAAAATCTTAAAAAAAAAGAATGACTCTACTTTTAAATAATAGCTTAAAAGGGGCACCTGGGTGGCTCAGTGGGTTAAAAAGATATGTAGACCAGTGGATTAGAGTACAGTGCCCAGATATGGACCATCAACTCTATGGTCAAAAAATCTTTGACAAAGCAGAGAAAATTACACAGTGGAAAAAAGACAGCCTCTTCAATCAATGGTGCTGGAAAAATTGGACAGCTATGTATGGAAGAATGACACTCAACCATTCTCTTATACCATACATAAAGATATATTCGAAATGGACAGACGCCCTCAATGTGAGGCAGGAATCTATCAAAATCCTAGAGGAGAACATAGGAGAGTAACCTCTTGGACACTGGCCACAGCAAATTCTTTCAAGACATGTCCCCAAAGACAAAGGAAACAAAAGCAAAAATGAACTTTTGGGACTTCATCAAGATCAAAAGTTGCTGCACAGCAAAGGAAACCGTCAACAAAATGAAGAGACAACCCACGGAATGGGAGAAGATTTTCACAAATGACATTACAGATAAAGGGCTGATATCCAAGATCTATAAAGAACTCCTCAAACTCAACACACACAAAACAGATAATCATGTCAAAAAATGGGCAGAAGACATGAACAGACACTTCTCCAAAGAAGACATACAAATGGCAAACAGATGCATGAGAAAATGTTCATCATCATTAGCCATCAGGGAGATTCAAATCAAAAGCACATTGGGATACCACCTTACACAGTTAGAATGGCCAAAATTAAGAAGGCAATAAACAACAAATGTTGGAGAGGATGTGGAGAATGGGGAACCCTCTTACACTATTGGTGAGAATGCCAGTTGGTGCAGCTACTTTGGGATACAGTGTGGAGACTCCTTAAGAAATTAAAATTAGAGCTACCCTATGACCCTGCAATTGCACTACTGAGTATTTACCCCTAAGATACAGATGCAGTGAAAAGAAGGGACATCTGTACCCTAATGTTTATAGCAGCAATGGCCACAGTCATTAAACTTTGGAAAGAACCAAGATGACCTTCAATGGATGAACGGATAAAGAAGATATGATCCATTTTTACAATGGAGTATTAGGCTTCCTTCTGAAAGGAAGGATACCCAACTTTTGTATCAACATGGACGGGACTGGAGGAGATAATCCTGAGTGGAATAATTCAAGCAGAGATTGTCAATTTTCATATGGTTTCACTTAATTGTGGAGCATAAAGAATAACACAGAAGACACTGGGTGATCAAGAGGAGAAGTGAGTGGGGGGAAATTGGAGGGGGAGACAAACCATGAGAGACTCTGAGAAACAAACTGAGAGTTTTGAGGGGAGGGGGCAGAGGGTTGGGTAAGCCTGTTAATGGGAGTTATGGAGGGCACATATTGCATGGAGCACTGGGTGTGGTGCATAAACAGTGAATTTTGGAACCCTGAAAAAAGTAAAATAAAAATGACAACAACTCCTTTTCCCAGCATGTGGTAGGAGTCCCCCAAATGATTGGAAGCAGCCTCCATTAGAGATCAATCCACTGCATGTTGAAGGTCCTCCCACTTCAAAAAGACCAAGAAATATCCAATCCCAAAACAAAGTAAGGGCCAGCTCCACCTCATGGAATACCAAGTGCTCTCCCTTAGATAGTGTGCTGTTGCTTTAATAAACCTGCCTTCTGCTTTCACTTGGGTGTTGATCTCTAATTCTCACGGGCCAACAATAAAAATAATGATGGTTTACCATTACAATTCATAGAAAAGGAGGTACAGGGAAATTGAATGAAAGGGAATAACAAAGTAGGTTCATAAGTCAATCTTCTATATAAAAATATTAACCTGAAAGTGCATTTCTGCCACCTCTCTCCTGTTTGATATGATAAAGAATGACCACGATACATGAATTATAGTTCGGGATTTTGAAAAGCATAATAGTTTTATACCAACACTTGACCATTTATTTATTTATTTATTTATTTATTTATTGCTAACAAGATAGCTCGATTTGATATGCAGTTCCTGACAACCAACCTCAGAAGTAATTCCATCTTCATGAGAAGTCAGAAAGAACCACAAACCAAACCTCAAAATAGATTCAAAGAGAAAATACTCTTAAAAAAATTTCTCTTCCTCGGGCACCCGAGTAGCTCAGTGAGTTTGGCTCACTGGGCCTTTGCGTTTGGCTCAGGTCATGATACTAGGGTCCTGGGATTGAGCCCCATGTCTGGCTCTCTGCTCAGCAGGGAGCCGGCTTCCACTTCTCTCTCTGCCTGCTCTCTGACTACTTGTGATCTCTGTCTGTCAAATAAATAAATAAAATCTTTAAAAAAATTTCCCTTGGGCACCTGGGTGGCAGAGTGAGTTAAAGCCTCTGCCTTTGGCTCAGGTCATGATTCCAGGGTCCTGGGATCGAGCCCCACATCAGGCTCAATCCTCAGCAGGGAGCCTGTTTCTTCCACTCTCTCTGCCTGCCTCTCTTCCTACTTGTGATCTCTATCAAATAAATAAATAAAATCTTTAAAAATAAAATTTCCCTTCCTATCAGAAGCAGACCAAACCACTAACAAATTCCCCAGAAAGCTTCATCTAAAAGGTTGTACTTTCTTCAGACACCCAGCAAAACCTTCTTCTCTGGGCCTGGTATTTCTTCAATGGCCTATTCCAGAGAATAAGACACTAAACTACTGAGCGCCAAGGGCCTCAGAACCACGAAAGAGATGATGAGTGGCACAAAGCATGCCTCTGGTCACCAAGAGGGTATGTAAACGTTTGCTGCTTTTCTGCATTTTTCAAAGCTGAGTTTTTAGCTGGTGGCAGCTCCTTTAGGATAAATTGCTGATACCATATAGTAAAAGCTATTATATGATCTTTTACAAACCATTTCCTATCTATGCAATCTCATGTGCCAAGACAGACACGGATTATTTAAAACCCTGAAGAGAGTGCTATTGCATTTAAATTGCCTGTAACCTTCGTGTAATAGATTTATGATTGATGATAGATTTAGTTAAAATATAACTGTTTTAAATATTTATTCTTAGTAAACGATTTCAAACTATGCTCATTTAAGTAAGTTGGTGCATAATCCCATTTCTATTAAAACATAGTGCAAGGACCAATGCCACGCTTCTGTGAGAACCCCAAGCTCTTTTTCTAGAATGGCCATATGCGTATGTATCAGGCATCCTCTTTTCACTCCCTTTGTGGAGCACCTACCATGGAGGTCATGTAATAACCAATGACCAAAAAACAAACAAAAAACCCAAACATCCAGTTCGAAGTGATTCGCCCCTGCCATCATGCAATGGCGGACCCTGCCTGGAGACTAGGAGACTGCTCAAACAGATCGCGGGCAGGCATCTCAGCCCAGGGCTGTGATGGGGAAGCTGGTTCCCGGCTTTGGGCACAATCAGGAAGCCAGCGAAGTGACCCGAGAGTGCAGCCGGGTTTAGGGCTGATGATCTTTTCGCAGCCAGGCAGCACTCGGACACCCGCTCGGGGAGCCAGGCTAGGAGGCTGCCCAGCGCTGGCGCTGGCCACGCTCGCAGGCCCCCGGGGCTTCAAAGCCGCCCGAGCCCCGGGCCCGCGCCTCAGGGCGGAGCGGAAGGGGGGCGGGGGCAGGCGCCGCCCGGAGAAGGGGCTTTGCTAATTGCGGAAGCGGGAAGTGAGCTGGCTGAGGATGCAGCCGTGAGTCTGAGAGGAGGTGGAGGGGCTGGCAGAGGAGGGGCGCACAGCGCCACGGTGCTGTGCTGCGGCCCAGTCAGGACTCAGGACCCCCTGCCTCGCCGCCCTTCCTCTCCCGCGCTCCAGCCCAGCCCCTGAAGCCGCGCTGTCCCACTCCCGTGGCCCGCTGCCCCGCCCCGCCCCATGGCTTCTCCGGACGACCCTCTGCGAGCAGGTAAAGTGACACCGCGCCGCGCCCTCATCTGGAGCAGAAAGCGCGGGCCGCGAGCTCGCGGGGGTGTCGGGACCCAGCCTCCCGCGAACCGGGGCAGCGGGACCACCCCGGACGACATGCAGCACCTGGGACCCCACGGGGTTGGGCCGGGGACAGAGCCTGGCGAGGTGCCCCCCCGCCAGCGAGCGCAATAGCCCCCATCCTTTGGCACCCCCACACGCGGGTGCCGAGGACCCCCTTCCCTCATCCCAAGCCTTGGACCCGCCACTTTTGTTCAGGACTTGGGATCCCAGGTGGAAACTAGTCCCTCAGACCTCCTTGGCAGCAAGGAATGCAGGGAGGGATTCTCGGTTTTTCCGCCCCGCCCTGGCTCTTTCTCTCTCCACATTCACATGCCTTCTGGCCTCCCTTTCCTCTCCTCATTGTCACTTTTATTAAATGGTTTTGTTCTGCATGTTGACCCACAGAGCGATTTCATGAATGAATATACAGGAAACTAAGTCGGAGCCCACCTGTGAGAGCCCACCTGTGGAGGCCTTTCATTAGAATGGTCTCTGGTTCTAGCCTCAGTTCAGAATACTGTGTGTACCTGAGGACCGAGTCCAGATGTTTCTTACATCTCTGACTTGAATTTAAAATCCTAAGGTCACTATGACCTGGGAAGCCGAGGTCCACAGCATCTTCATCTGAAATTCCACTAGAGCTCCCATTTACCTAGTGCCCAGCCTGAGTCTGTTTTCCACTACTGTCAGGGTTCTAGAAGTTCATGCACTGCCCACCACTGACAGTAGGGGCATCTCTCTGTCCAGATTTTCCCTTTACATAAGGGGGTCAGTTACAGGAGATTAGGGCCCACTCTAACGACCTCACTGTAATGTGATTGCATCTGTAAGGACTCTAGTTCCAAATAAGGTCACGTTCTGTGGTACCAGAGCTAAGGACAGCAGCAAGGTTTCTGGGAGAAATGCAGGTCAGCTCTTAACAGTCCACTCTCTAGCTCCCCAAATTCATGTCCTTCCCGTTTACAAAATACCTTCACCCAATGCCCTCCAAAGCACTAATCATCCCAGAATCAACTCAAAATCTGAAATCTCATCTGTCCTCCTCCACTGAAAGACCCTGATCTCACCCAGACCATGGGACCTGAGGACTGCATCCAGAAGCCACAGTCTTCTGGTAAAGCTTCCCATCAGGTCCTGACATCACCCTCTTCGTCCCAGCAGCCAAGGGCCTACAGTTCCCAGAGACAGTTTCTCAGAGGAAGTTTGAAGACCACCTGAGAGGACGTTCTTTGGGAGTGGATGAAGAGGGAAGGGGGTCAAAGCCTGCTGCCATTCCCAGGGCATGCAGAACCCAGAGAGTGAGGCCTTGGGTGCTTTCTAGTGGCAGATTCAAGGCAATTTTTCAACTTTGGGACTTCAGAGCTAACTTAGTTTTCATTTGTGATTATTATTTTTGTGTGGGGGCCATGGCTTTTCTTTTGACCTATGGCTGTTTTCACTCCCGGTTCTGAAGAAGCCCCTAAATCCTAACCCTGTTGAGGACTCCAAAAGCTCTCAGAGCAGCAGTACTGGGGGACAGTGTGGACACATGGTTTGGTTTCTCCTCTGGCCTGATTCTGCGGCAGCCCCGCTCTGTCCTCCTCAGACTTCAGAGCAATAGCTGAATAAGTGGAGAAAGGACCAGGGGATCAGGAAGGTGGCCACCGAGGAGTGACTCTTCTGGAGGGTGGCTGAGCTAGTGAGTGAGTGAGAGTGTTAGTCCACCTCTGCCTGCAGTCTGGATGGAGCTGAACAGGGGCCAGGGAAGGGGGAGGAGGAGCAGAGAGCAGGGACAAAGGGACCAAAGAGGAGATTCAGACGAAGGGAAGTAATTGGGAGGAGAGAAGAAACTCTAGAAGACAGGCATGTAAGAAAGGAAAAGGGATGAAGTGGGCATCGGGAAAGGGCACCACCAGGGAAGGAGAGAGGGGAAGGGAAGAGGGAGGGAGGGAGCAAAGGGGAAAGGAAGAAGGGAGGAGTCAGCAGGCCAGGGCTCCCCCTGCATCTGAAGAAGAGGTGGCTGGTCCGGCTTGTCAAACAGGGTGCTCACTCTTTGGTCCCAGTTTCTGCTCCCAGTGCTACTGGGCTTTGCAAGGAAGGTAGGCTGCCCCTGGGACCCACTGGAGCCCACTGGAGCCCACTGGAGCCCACTGGAGCCCACAGGAGGGTGGGAGAGGTAAGATGCCACCTGGTCCTGTCCTGAGCTGCTCCCAGCTGCTAGCCTCACCACATGGTGCAAGAGGGACCCCAGAACAAAGGAAGGACACAGGCCCCGTGTGTCTGCCAGTGGCCCTGGGCACTTAGCTCATCGCAGTGAACCACACCGCCTCCTCAACCCAGGCATTCAAAGCCCGCTTCTTCGTTCCTGGCTTTCATGTCTGTACGAACATGAGCCAGATCTAACTCATCTCCAACAGACAATTCTGACTCACCCCGTGTCAGGTTTTTATTAGTGGCTGTGGTAGAGTAAGATAGCAATGCTCCAACAAACGGACTATTTCCTCCCACGTGACCTCAACAGTCTTATACATTTTCTTAGCGAAAAAATCTTGTCTCCTTCCATTAAGCTCATAACGTGGTCTAATAGTATACATGTGCCTTCGTTAGATGTGAAGCGATACAGAGGTCCTTTTTTTTTTTTTTAATTTTACAAGGTAAAGTCAGTGAACACAACTAACTTGATGAATACGTCTCTAAAATGTCAATCCAGGCAAAGCTTTTTCTGCCTACAGTTTGGAGCCTACGTGGTGACATTTTTAAAACGCTTTCAGTCCCTCAGTGAGGCTCTTAGAAGCTAGCCAGGGCTTACTACGTGCCAGGCACTGTGTCAGGTGTTGGAGCTAAACGGATGGAGAGCTTGGAGGCAGGCTGGGGAGGGACATCCGTGACACAACCACAGCTAGAAACGGAGGCCAGTGCTAGAAAAGAGAGAGCAGGCTGCATGGAGAGTGTGTACCATGGGGCCTGTGAGCTCACGAATAAGTGGGAGTAACTGGAGTGGGGAGACGGGGGAGAGGAAGAGGGTCTTCCCATCAATGGGAATCACCTGTGCTTGGAGGCAGGCACCATGAGGGGTCTCCACAGGAAGAGGGAGGCAGTGTGGTTGAAGGGCAGAAAGACAGGGCAGAACAGGCAACAGTCAGTTGGAAGGGTAGGAAGAGATGGATGGGAGGATTATGGATGCCTTTGGAGGACTGAGAATTTGTTAGAAGATCAGTGCAGATTTCTATGGAGACAAAGGCCAGGAACTGATAGGTCTTTGAAAGGTCACTCTGGCTGCCTTTTGGCAAAGGGGTTGGTAAAAGGCACCTGCAGGTGTGAACACACCAGGTGGGAGGTGAGTGCAGGAAATCAGGTGAGGGAGCATGGGAACTTGGTCCGGGGGTATATAAGGGAAAATAGCCTTTAATGAGTTCCACAAATTGGCACCAGCTGTAGCTTCATTACAGCGCTGGAAGGGGTAGGTGGGTGTGTCCTGAGGGTTACAGAGATTACATGAGAAAGGGAAGTCTTTTTAGATCTTTTTTCCAACTAGAGGAACTCTCACCTTATTGATAGAATTCCAGAGTGGGAACGGATGGACATGAGGACATCTTTGAAATGTCTGAATATGTTCTTTGACATCTTTTAAAATGACGAGGAGACCTTGACCTTAGAAGGCCTCGGCCTTCTTTGTAGCCAAGAAGATTTCACCTCCAGATTTGGGTTCTCCCTTTTAAAGTCAAGAAGACAGTCCTTCCAAAGGACACCTCCTATCATTTTACGCTCTCATCATACCACACTTGCTGGGATCTCCAAGACCCTCTGTTCCAGGTTGTGAGTATCCACTTTGGCCGGGCTGGTCTTGCCAAGAACACCACCACAGGAAATCTAGAGCCTGTAGTGCTATTAATAACATCATCTAAGACTGTCTTTGCTGCCCTCATGGCCTCTTGCCACCATGACTCACTGAAGCTATAGTTCCCAAAGCTCATCTTCTCTAGTGCCATTAATTTTTAGGGGACCAGGCAAACCTTAAACTTGTCCCCCTTAATTGGATCCCTGTGCCCCCCACAATCTCTTTGAATGACTTTCACCATGATCCTTGAATGAGCTCTGAGACCACTGCTGGTACCTAACACTTCTTGGCACCTTGTCTGTTAGTTCTTGGAAGAGGAGGTGGCTATGGAGGTGAGTGGGGATGGGAGTGGGAGGATTTCTCCCTTCACTTCCTTTTTTGTTTTTTCAAATAATGGGTTTTGAGGGGGAGGGAAAGGTTAACCAGACAATTTATTTTCCATCTCCCATTGATAAAATGTTTACCACTCCCCATTGGAAGAATTTAGATCTTTCTTTAGAATCTCCAGGAAAATCTCCCAAACCCAGCCCACCACCATGTGGATTCAGCCATCTTCCGATTCACCTCCAGATTGTCTCCTCCTAACTGCTCAAGCCACAGGTTAAGGGCGAAATGTTCAATGCCCAAGCAATTAAGTGGGGAACACGTTTATCTAAGCAATTGCATGCAGCTCTGTATCTGCATACAGGGGTTCTCTCCCAAGCCTTTTCCAACCTCAGCAAAACAAGAAAAAAGCCCCAGGGACCTGGGGGTATATATCATTCATTCATTCCTGTGTTCAACACTCATGGTGGATTCCCACCGAGACAGTGGGAGAGCAAGGACGGGAGCAATCCTGGAAGCTGAAGTCTGAGGAGGATTTCAAATTCAAGTCAGAGATGAAAGAAACATCTGGACTCGGTCCTCAGGTACACGCAGTATTCTGAACTGAGGCTAGAACCAGAGACCATTCTAATGAAAGGCCTCCACAGGTGGGCTCTCAAAGGTGGGCTCCGACTTAGTTTCCTGTATATTATTCATTCATGAAATCGCTCTGTGGGTCAACATGCAGAACAAAACCATTTAATAAAAGTGACAATGAGGAGAGGAAAGGACACAAGAAGGCATGTGAATGTGGAGAAAGGAAGAGCCAGGGTGGAAAAACCGAGAAACCCTCCCTGCGCTCCTTGCTGCCAGGGAGGTCTGAGGGACTACTTTCCACCTAGGATCCCAAGTCCAGAACAAAAGCGGTGGGGCCATGGCGGGAGACGAGGGAAGGGGGACCTTGGCACGCAGGCATGGGGGTGCCGAACAATGGGGGCTAGCGCGCCCACTGGCGGGGGAACCTCGGGCGGCGCCATCCCTGGCCCGACCCCGTGTGGACCCGGGTGCGGCGTGGCATCCGGGGTGGTCCCGGGGCCCTGGGGGTCGCGGGAGGCTGGGTCCCCACACCACCGCGAGCTGCTGCCCGCGCTTTCTGCTCCAGGTGAGGGCGCGGCACGGTTTCAATTTACCTGTCCACAGAGGGGAGTCTGGGGAAGCCTTGGGGCTGGGAGGGGCAGCGCGGACTCCAGGGCTGGACTGGAGTGGAGGAGTGCATGGGCGGCTAGTCCTGTGGGTCCTCCAGGACCAACTGGGCCGCAGCACAGCACCGGGGAGCTGCACGCCCCTCCTCCGCCAGCCCCTCCACCTCCTCCCAGACTCTCCGCCTTGTCCTCCGCGAGCTCACTTCCCGCTTCGGCAATTAGCAAAGCCCCTTCTCTGGGCTGCCCCCGCCCCCGCTCCCCTCCTTCCTGAGGCGGAGGCCCGGGCCTGGGCACGGGGTGAAGCCCCGGGGGCCTGCGAGCGTGGCCAGCGCCGGCGCTCAGCGGCCTCCTAGCCTGGCTCCCCGAGCGGGTGTCCGGGTGCAGCCTGGCTGCAAAAAGATCATCAGCCCTAAAGCCGGCTGCACTCTCGGGTCACTTCGCTGGCTTCTGATTGGGCCAGAAGCCCGAAACCAACTTCCCCAGCACAGGCCTGGGCTGAGATGCCTGCCTGCTATTTGAGCAGTGCCCTGGTCTCCAGGCAGGGTCTGCCTTTGCATGATGGCAGGCGCGAATAACTTCGACCTGGATGTTTGGGTTTTTTGTTTGTTTTTTGGTCATTGGTTATTACATGACCTCCATGGTAGGTGCTCCACAAAGGGAGTGAAAAGAGGACACCTGATACATACGCATATGGCCATTCTAGAAAAAGAGCTTGGGGTTCTCGCGGAAGCGCGGCATTGGTCTTTGCACTATGGTTTAATAGAAAAGGGATTATGCACCAACTTACTTAAATGAGCATAGTTTGAAATCGTTTACTGAGAATAAATATTTAAAACAGTTATATTTTAACTAAATCTATCATCAATCATAAATCTATTACACGAAGGTTACAGGCAATTTAAATGCAATAGCACTCTCTTCAGGGTTTTAAATAATCCATGTCTGTCTTGGCACATGAGAATGCAAAGATAGGAAATGGTTTGTAAAAGATCATATAATGGCTTTTACTATACAGTATTAGCAATTTATCCTAAAGGAGCGGCCTCCAGCTAAAAACTCAGCTTTGAAAAATACAGAAAAGTAGCAAACGTTTACATACCCTCTTGGTGACCAGAGGCGTGCTTTGTGCCCCTCATCATCTCTTTCGTGGTTCTGAGGCCCATGGCGCTCAGTAGTTTAGTGTCTTATTCTCTGGAATAGGCCATTGAAGAAATACCAGGCCCAGAGAAGAAGGTCCTGCTGGGTGACTGAGGAAAGTACAACCTTTTAGATGAAGCTTTCTGGGGAATTTGTTAGTGGTTTGGTCTGCTTCTGATAGGAAGGGAAAATTTTTTTAAAGATTTTATTTATTTATTTGACAGACATAAATCACCAATAGGCAGAGAGCAGGCAGAGAGAAGTGGACGCAGGCTCCCCGCTGAGCAGAGAGCCAGACATTGGGCTCAATCCCAGGACCCTAGATTCATGACCTGAGCTAAATGCAGAGGATTTAACTCACTGAGCCACTCGGGTGCCTCAGGAAGGATAATTTTTTAAGACTATTTTCTCTTTGAATCTATTTTGAGGTTTGGTTTGTTGTTCTTTCTGACTTCTCATGAAGATGGAATTACTTCTGAGGTTGGTTTCAGGAACCGCATATCAAATCGAGCTATCTTGTTAGCAATAAATAAATAAATAAATAAATAAAAGCTAAAGTGTTGGTATAAAGCTATTATGCTTTTCAAAACCCCGAACTATAATTCATGTATCGTGGTCATTCTTTATCAGATCAACAGGAGAGAGGTGGCAGAAACGCACCTTCAGGTTAATTTTTTTTACAAGGAAGATGGACTTATGAACCTACTTTGTTATTCCCTTTCATTCAATTTCCCTGTACCTCCTTTTCTATGAATTGTAACGGTAACCCATCATTATTTTTATTTTTGGCACGTGCTTTGTGAACCATAAAGTGTACGCGATAAATGGGAGTGCTTTTCTTTTTTGGCAGTTTACAAAAAACTAATTTTTTTAATTTATTTTTTATTTATTTTCAGCATAACCGTATTCATTCTTTTTGCACCACACCCAGTGCTCCATGCAAGCAGTGCCCTCTATAATACCCACCACCTGGTACCCCAACCTCCCAACCCCCCGCCCCTTTAAAACCCTCAGACTGTTTTTCAGAGTCCATAGTCTCTCATGGTTCAGCTCCCCTTCCAATTTCTCCCACCTCCCTCTCCTCTCTAACTCCCCATGTCCATGAAAAACTAATTTAAAAACATTCATCCACCAGAGTACCCAAAGGGCTCCCACATAAACTATCTGTCGTTACATTATGTCATTCTGCTTTCGCTTCTATTGCTGTCCAAACAATGTTTTAAAACATTCTTTAAAATGGGCCTTTTTAACAAGATTTTTACAAAAGATTTAATTTATTCATTTGTCAGAGAGATAGCACAAGCATTGCGAGAGGCAGGCAGAGTGGGAAGCAGGCTCCTGGTAAGCAAGAAGCCTGATGGGGGCCTCGATCCCAGGATGCTGGGATTATGACCTGAGCTGGAGGTAGACAATTAACCAATTGAGCCATCCATGTGTCCCTGAAATGGGCATTTTTGACATTTCCTGATAGCACCTACACACTCATGAATCTCAGATTCATGATATATGGGGCTAGTGGACTTGACAATCATGGAGTCAAGCATGCTGGATTTGACTCACGCGCCTGTCACTGTGAATTTGGGTGGCTTGCTAAATTTGCTACATAGAAACCCAAGCATGTAAGAATTTGCAGGATTGTGACAGTTCAGTGGTATAATGTATACATAAAAATACCTAAACCAGTGTCTCTCACAAAGTAGGTCCAAATAGACCAGCTCCCTTCCTGCCTTCATTCTGTCCTTGGAATTCCGTCCCTTGGGAGAAGTTCCTACTGCCTTTGTTACAAGAAATGAACGATATTTACTACACTGTTGGTGCATAGCATGGATCAATACATTGAGTGATAGTATTAACATACTTCTTGAACTGCCCATTTCCACCCAAGCACCAAATAAAATGTCATGCTCTGGGGAAACCAAAGTGAGAGGTCCCCAACTTTTAGGAGTTATGGACAGGAGAGAGATGCAAATACTGTGTCAGTGTAGAACCAGGGTAACTAATGTTTAAACCAGGAAGAGAATGTGTGTGGAAGAAAGGCATTGATGATGTATAAAGCCATTTGGCTGGATGGTGACTACCCTCAGACTGACAATTTGCCATGAAAGCTTCCAGGCAAATTTGAGATCTTTATTAGTGACAATATGGCTATAGCCTTAAGGGGAAGAAAAAAACCAAAAACCAAAAACCAAAACACACATACACACAAACTGTTGGTCTTGTGTCTTTTCACAAATAATGACAGTTATCAGAAATTTTATCTTTAAATGGGGAAAACAGCAACTGAAAATGTATTTCATTTGATTCATCACAGAATATGGTGTTTTTGTTCATTTCACACCATTTTTGTGTTAAGTTTTATTTAAATTAATGCAATCTGAGATAAAATGTTAATATTCCTGAGGGTATGGACATTGTATACAAATGAACCCAGCTAAGTGGGCTCCTGGACAGGGTCTGATCTATTTATAAAAGTAGCTGGAGCTAAGTGGTTTGTTCCAGAAGGAGATAACGCCTTCCCTCCGTTGCATTTGCCTTCTACAGCCTAAGTGGGAGTTAATACGTTCACTTGTCTCCTTAAATTTTGTTCAGAGTGTGTTAAAGCAGTCATAGGGGACCTGGGTGGTTTTGCCATCTGCCTTCTCATAACAATGCCCCAGTTTTCTCCTGGAGAATGAACGTTCCCGCTTTCAGTCCATGCACTTAGGCAGCGGCAACTTCACACTGGCTCCTGACTCTAGCAGTGGCATGTCACCCACTAAAGGCCTTTGAGAACATCACTGAGTGAGCCGTGAGTTTAGTAGATGCACGAGACCTTTGCTGGGTCGGTGAGGAGGTGGGTCTCTGAATAACTAGCCCGAGATCCACTTGTGTGTGGTGGAACAAACGAGCAGTGATGTGTTGGCCAGAGTGCCCATCCTAGAGAGCCCTGAATGCCAGACAAAAGCATTTGAGACTATTTTTTCAGGCAACAGGAAGCTAGTTTTGAAAAGCAGCACATGAAAATGTGTGTGTTTTTGGAAGATTAGTCGGGCAGCTGTGTGTACGATAGGATGGAGGGAGGAGAGAACGCAATCCCAAGTGCATTTAATCTTTATGATGCAGTGTAATTTATTATGAAGTTGAATTTGCATCCTTATCCAAACGTAAGGGAAACTCCTGTCCAAAACTGTAAATGTTTTTTGGTTGCCTTTTTTTTTTTAAATATTGTATTTATTTATATGACACAGAGAGAGATCACAAGCAGGTAGAGAGGCAGGCAGAAAGAGAGAGAGAGATGCAGGCTCCCGGCTGAGCCTAGAGAATGATGCAAGGCTCGATCCCAGGACCCTGAAATTATGACCTGAGCCAAAGGCAGAGGCTTAACCCACTGAGCCACCCCGGTGCCCCTGGTTGCCTTTTTAAGCATTCCTTGTCTCACATGAAGTGATTACAAATTTGCAGATGTGCATTAAAATGATGTATTCCAAAATGTTAACAGAGGAATTAAAAAACTTATTAAGTAAAATATTATCATTTCTGTTGATTTGAAGCCTATCTGACAAGGGACATAGAATTCTGGTGCATATATGTAAACATGAATAATTATTTTTAAAAAAATCTTTATTTATTTATTTGACAGAGATCACAAGTAGGCAGAGACAGGCAGAAAGTGGGAGGGGGGAAAAGTTTCCCCGCTGAGCAGAGAACCTGATGTGGGGCTTGATCCCAGGACACTGAGATCATGACCTGAGCTAAAGGCAGAGGTGTAACCCGCTGAGCCACCCAGATGCCCCTAAACATGAATAATTCTTTTTTTTTAAGATTTTATTTATTCCTCTGACAGAGACAGATCAGAAGAAGGCAGAGAGGAAAACAGAGAGAGGAGGAAGCAGGCTCCCTGCCAAGCAGAGAGCCAAATGCAGGTCTCGATCCCAGGACCCTGAGATCATGTCCTGAGCTAAAGGCAGAGGCTTAACCCGCTGAGCCACCCAGGTGCCCCTAAACATTAATAATTCTTAAAGGTTCCTCTACTCACTTATATAGAAGCCCTTTTCTAAACAGAAGATTAAATCTCTCTTGGCTACTCCTACCAGCTTATTCTGAATTATTTTCCATCCAGAAGCATGAACCTGAAAACCACAGTTTTTACACAGTGTTTGGTTTTCCACCAAGAGAATCACATAATTTGTGGTGATTCAGTGTGGTGTGTTGCTAAAAGCATTTCCAATGCTGTGGATACAAGAGGGTAGTGCAGAGAGGTAAGGAAACAGGAGAAAAGGTATGGCTCTCTAATGAGCACTTTATTCTAGAATTTTCCTCCAGCCTTGGGAGCTCACCACTCACAAGTGTGTGCTGGTGCCTTGATCTCATGGGCCACAGTGCTCAGCATCTTCCAGCTGCTTTTTTAGTGAATACATATGTAACAATTGATTTCTTGCCCCAGACTTTGAGAGAAAAATCTGTTCAGAGGGATGGACACTCTGAACCAACACCAGAAAACACTCTCTGTAGTCTTCTTGTTAAATGAAAAAATATGGTTAAACCACTTTTGACAGTCTACTACATACAGCAAAATGTAAATCTTAATTGAAATATGTCCTCTCAGCTGTGCTTAAGCAACTGAGTCCTGAGCTTTTCAGGTTTTCAGTCTGAAAGAGTACACCCCTGGTGCTCTGAAAGGGAAGAGAGAAAGGACACCCTGTTCTCCATATAAATTAAAGAAGAGAAATCTGTGCATTTAAGTGGGCCATATAAAATTTATCAGGCAATTACCTCCTAACTCCTTCCTATCCAAATTACCTGATATGCTCTCCCTACTCCTTTATTCCACGTTACTGCCTTTTCCAGGATTCTGTCTCACATCACAACATGTCTTCTGTTATTTCCTTCTTGCAAGCTAGTTTCGTGTTCTCCATCTAAAAAAATCAACAATCATTGTGTATTTTAATTCCCATTTTCCTCAAATGCATTGATTCTTCTTATCTATTACTCTTTTCTCATACTCAGTGTCTTTGTCTTTATGGGTTTTGTACTTTGCTTTTTCCCCATCCTTTACTGCCATTATATAAACAAATCTAATAACTTCTTAGAGAAAGTTAAATATTCCTGCATAGCCACACGTGAACACAAAGTCACTGATTTTTAGCAAACCTATAAGATAGTCAGACATCCATTCAATTTCTTTTTTTTTTAAGATTTTATTTATTTATTTGACAGAGAGAGTTGACAAGCAGGCAGAGAGGCAGGCAGAGAGAGAGGAGGAAGCAGGCTCCCTGCTGAGAAGAGAGAGCCCGATTTGGGGCTCCGTCCCAGGATCCTGGGATCATAACCTGAGCCAAAGACTGTGGCTTCACCCACTGAGCAACCCAGGCGTCCCTCCATTCAATTTCTTAACTGAGTCTCAAATGCATCCTGAGTTCTAACCTAAACCTAAGTTCTACTTCTTACACGTTTTTATATGACCAAATTCTTTCAGTTCAGTATTTTGTAACATTTAAATATTAATCAATTGATGCTTTGTCTGTGTATTTCTATGAAAATAATTGGAATACTGTAGATTTATTGTTATATTTATAGATTTATAACCAAAGTTTCATCAGTTGAAGTTTTTTTGGGAAATTTCAGATATAATGATTAACCTAAAATGATACTGCCTCAAATCCCTCTGATATCAAGGCCCAACACCTGATTATAGCCAAACCTGTGGTGGATAGTTTATGGGAAATTGCAGTTACTTAACACTGATAGCATCTCATGTTCTCTCTCTCATTTTAGAATGTCTCCAACACCAACCCAAAAGTGTAGGAAGAGAGTTAATGTCCTCTGAGGACAGCTCTCAGTGAAGTGGAAATAAGAACCATAGATAAAATTGTCAGTTTTCAGGTCTTCATGAGGACAACTTAAAGAAGTTTCTCAGGACCTTTCAGTAAAAGCAAGCCTTCATTTTCTATCCACAACAATTATATCAACAATGTACCTCTTTGACAAAGTTGCTTCTTCACTGTCTCACTTTCCCATTCTTTTCTACCTTGGATAATCTCCCAGATAAAAACTAACAGTACTCAAATCCTTTGTCCTACACTTTGCTCTCAGGATAAATGGAGCCCAAAAGACTTAGATTAATATCAAGTTCTGAATGGGATCTTAGAGCTATTTCTGTCCAGATTTTCATAAAACATAGGGACCTTTGAATTATCAGGCTATAAATAAGTTCTAAATGGAGGGGGCAAAAGCAAAAAGTAGAAATTTTTACGTTTGATTTTTAACCATGATTAATTGACTTTATTGATTATTAAAAATACTAACATTATAAAAGTGTGGATCTTTGTAAAACAATGTCATAATGTAAGAAATAAGTTGCATTGTCCTTTTGAGAATATTAAACCAAGTGTTCAGGTGCCATCTAATTTCTTGTTTAATCCAGAACTTTGGTGTGCATTATCTTGAGGAATAGGATTCTGAAGTCCAGACAGACTAACAGAAAACTGATCCAAATGTGTGTGTTTATATTTCTGCTTTTGTTGTAAAAATCAAAGTGTGATTGCTGGTTTAAAATGGTAAAACTGGGCGCCTGGGTGGCTCAGTGGGTTAAGCCTCTGCCTTCGGCTCAGGTCATGATCTCAGGGTCCTGGGATCGAGTCCCGCATCGGGCTCTCTGCTCAGCGGGGAGCCTGCTTCCTCCTCTCTCTCTGCCTGCCTCTCTGCCTACTTGTAATCTCTCTCTGTCAAATAAATAAATAAAATCTTTAAAAAAAAATAAAATAAAAAAAAATAAAATGGTAAAACTAATAATGTTCATGGACTCTATTATAAATTTTCTAATTGTATGGGAAGAATCCAATAAACATAGAATAAATTGATTTGCAAATCCTCAAACAGCTACAGGATGAGGTAATGGTATGTTCTGATTCAACAGCATCATAATGCAGCATTTTATATGTGTGGCTAATGGATATTTTCATGAATGTTTGCTAGCTAGTCAGCCAATATTAGGTAGGGTAATTACTCACAGTTGTGTTTAATAAAATGAGAGAAAATTATCAAATGACACTAATAATAATAATCCTATAGCAGGCTAAATAATACAATGATAATAACAAGTATTAATCTAGCTTTCTTCCCTGATTCTGACTCTTCTCTCCTTTATCATAATGGGAGTAGCAGATTGTCTGCAATGAATTGTGAAAACCCAGCAGTGACTTTGACAGTGAAGGCCTCCCATCAATTTTGATAGGTTAAAATAATTCTGGTTGGTCTTGAGCAAATGTGTCAATTTTTTTTTCTGTGTGTGTCATAAAAGAAAAAAGCAATAGTAAATTTTTGCTGTTATTCCATGGAGCCAATAAAATCATACTGCCAACAAGAGTCTGTTGACACCATAAGTGTAGTTAACTGTCTTGAAATACTAGGCCTGGAAATAAAATTCCAGTATTTCACATAACCTCTTTTTATTTAAAGAAAAACAAAACAAAACAAAACAAAACAACTATACTGCTTACATTTAGGGCCCTGCTGTTGTGTAACTATTTTTGAACATATCTACTGTAAGTGTATATATATTTTTTTTCTGTGCAATAAATTCATTTAGAGATAAATTTGGATTGCAAATTATTTTGGAGGAGGCAAGGTATTTGTGGCTAGTCTTACAAGTAAAAAGGACTAAAAGAAAAAAAAAAAAGAAAAAACATTTTTTATTACAGCATATTTACATCTGTCCAAAGTACTTATTTACTCTAATACTGACTAATGTATAATACTGTACACAAAGAAAGAAGTTAAATGAGTTATAATTCAGTCGAAGTATAGCTGGCCATTTTAAAACTTACAACTGAATCTTTCTGGTATGAAATGTGATATCTGGCAAATCTGGTCCAGTTCATTATTTACATCAGGTCATTGTATGTTCTTATTACCATTGTGGATAGCATAGCACATTTTATAACCCAGACATTTTACAATGGAACTATGATGCATGTATTTTCAAAAGTATAGACATAAATGAAGCTAGGAGATTCAAACAAAGATGAATGTCCGTAGTACTCATCAGTAGACCTCAAAAATAAAAGTGTCAAGGGCTCTGAGTGAGATTTATGAAAGATTGAATGTAAGATAGGCCAACATGTGGTTTTGATATAAAAAACTCTGTTCTTAAATTATA
Source organism: Mustela putorius furo (assembly GCF_011764305.1). Classification (NCBI taxonomy): domain Eukaryota; kingdom Metazoa; phylum Chordata; class Mammalia; order Carnivora; family Mustelidae; genus Mustela; species Mustela putorius. Next base: position 81,449 of record NW_025421841.1, read on the forward strand.
ATTACAGTGAGTTGAGTACAGTGTTGAAAATGGCAGATAGATTTTAGCTATCTTTGCTCACTAGGGAAAAAATGGAAAAATGTTAGTTTTGGTCAGATTTTCACTAACTAACTCTGAAAAATCTTACGTTTGAGAGAACCCCTTCTGAAATAAGAATCCTTAAAGAAACATAACCCCTTTGGACACAAAGTTTTCAAGAAACTTGTTTGATGTTGTAGACAATTATAGGCACACGTACTGTTCTAAGATGTTTCATGCCAATAATATGTAAGCCATACCAAGGCTATGATATACATATAGAGATCTTCCACAGCTATTACAAGTGGGCTATGTACAGAGGGAAACACATATAAACAGTGAAAAATGCATGGGTGCCTGGGTGGGATCAGGTGGTTAAGCCGCTGCATTCGGCTAATGTAATGCATGATCCGGGGGTCCTGGGATCGGAGTTAAGCATCGGGATCTCTGTCAGCAGGGAGGCCTGCTCCTCTCTCTCTCTCGCCTGCCTGCATCTATGTATATGTTGCTAACTCTCTGTATTGTCAAAATAAACAATATAAAATCTTTAAAAAAAAATGACAAATGCATTTCATACCCCTACAATATTAACTATCATCAGCGTCCCTTAAGCTTCCTTTAAACATACTCAGAACACCTACATTTGCCTGCATTTGGGCAAAAATCATCTTAAGCAAAGCCTATTTTATAACAAAGTATCAAATATC
>NW_025421842.1:0-87220 GCF_011764305.1 Mustela putorius furo
ATTCTTCCATCCCACAGAATGTCCCCACATTTTGGTCAGGCACCAAAGCCCAAAACCCCAGGGAGAGTAAGACTCGTCCAGTGCCCATTGAATGAAGCCCCCGGAAGACCCGGGACATATCACAACGACATGAGTGACAACGATATCCCGATACCAAAACCTTGAGCAAAGCAAGAGCCTCAACACACCCCGTTTTGGTCATATACCGGTTTTAAGAGTTGCGCCATGTCAGCGTGCTGTAGATCAGTCCTGCCATACCGATGACCCGAAGAAACATAAAGCCGGTTGAGGTTTGTGTGGTGTGTTGACAGACAACAGTCCCAAAAACAGCCGGGGTTGGCCTACTACACATCCTACAGGCTCAGGCCCATGGAGCCCAAACCTGACGACTGTGCTTGCCCTCTCCATGGACTTTGTACGTGCCCCATTCCAATGGCCACAACCACACTATTAGTATAAAAACTCCCAAAGTCCCTGAGGCCCATCCCAATAATTTTGTGGGCGTCCCTCGACAACAGGGGGCAATCTGGGCCCAATTCTGAGCACCACCACCTACCGGCACTCAGAACCCGTAGACTGAGGTTCCCCATAGGGGTAAAGAGGGAAAAAGGAAAAAACAGGGCCCCTAGGCACCTATCGGTTTCCATTGGTGTGGGCTTCCACGGCATCACTCCTAGAGACCTGGATTACAATAACAGCATATGGCTGTTTCTTGACTCACCCATCAGAAACAATCTCATCTACACATGGGAAACTTGCACGTATGGAGCTGTGTGTGAAAGCCTCTCTTTAGGAGACAACCATTCAGGGCCCCAGTGCCACCGGGCCTTCAGGGCCCCAGGTGCCACCGCTTCATTCCAAGGTTCTCCATAGACACAAAATCATATTAGGACACATCCACGGGAGAGTCCATTTCAAACTCAGCCTCCTCGGTGGCTCCGCTGATCCAGCAGATCTAAACCTGTCTTGTTGCTTAGAGACAATGAAATGCGAGGTGGGCTACCCAGCCATCCATCCTTACAACCCTGCCTCAGAATCATTGTCCCAAGAGCCAACCAACAGGTCTCAATTGTCCTGCAGTAGAATCTTTGCAGTTGGTAGCTTCTCACAACAATTGAAAATGCGAGGTGGGCTACCCAGCCATCCATCCTTAGAACCCTGCTCGGAATCGTTGTCCAAGAACCAACCAACAGGTCTCAATGGTCCTGCAGTAGAATCTTTTGCAGTTTGGGAGCTTCTCACAACTCCCCATCGTGGGAAAAACCCCCATGGCCCTCGTGATCCACCCCCCTTCAAAAAAGGGGCCCATCTGGGACAGAATGTCCAACCTGAGCGATCGTCTGATCCTCTCCCTGACTTCAGATGCACGAGATCTCGATTCAGGTCTGTAGATTGTTCCTGCCATATCCCTCACCCAGAAACCTAGGCCTAGATTGGGTTCTCAGACTTCCGTCCTCAGACTACTGGCCCACAACCCCTCAGGTTTGGCAATCCGAAACTACAATGCAACACTCTGCCTGCTCTCCAGAAGAAAAACTTGCCCCTCTGGGGCTACCCAGAAACCCCAAATGAGGATCAACGGGGCACGCCATTCCGCTGTACCCCAAAATATATAGGCTGACCTGGGCACTAATGCCCTTTCTGACAAAGCCTGATCCTGGTCTTCAAGCCCCACCCAGACAGCTGGCCGCACACTGAGCACATCAGACCCGCCATGGCCTTAGGTCATCATCTCTTCTCTACCTCAGATTTCAGGCTTCCGAACCTAGACCTTATCTCCAATCACTGCCCAGGGGTGACTGTGATGCAGAAATCAGAACTCTTTCCTTTCCCATGGCAAGAAAATTTGTGGTTGGGCATGTTGTCCAACGTTCAGTGTAGGAGAAACCAGCATTCACCCTGAGGCCCCGCCAATTCTTGAGTGCGACGAGGGCATAAACACGCATTGTGACCCTCTGCATGATTCCTGTCCTCTAGTACGTCCTCTCAGTGGCTGGACCATTAAATGTCATAATGGGCTTGACATGTCCCTATCCCCACATTTTTAACCAGATTTCTGGTTGTCCTGTCGCACCTCCCCCAGGGCTCTACTCTGGAATCCCACATTTGGTGGGACACCTGAGGTTAGGGTTACACATGGGAAACTTGCACGATGGAGCTGTGTGAAAGCCTCTCTTTAGGAGAACCCTTCAGGTACCCTGTGCCAACGCTTCTTTCAAGGTCTCCATAGACACAAAATCATATTAGGACACATCCCACGGGAGAGTCCATTTCAACTCAGCCTCCTCAGTTGCTCCCCCAGATCAGAACATCTAACCTGTCTTGTTGATTGAGGACAATTGGAATGCGAGGTGGGCTATCCAGCCATCCATCCTTAGAACACTGCTCGAAATCGTTGTCTTGGAGCCCACCAACAGGTCTCAATTTTCCTGCCAGAGGAATCTTTGCAGTTGGGAGCTTCTCACAGCTACCATCGTGGGAAAAACCCCCATGTCCTCGTGATCCACCCCCCCTTTCAAGAAGGGTCCATCAGGGACAGAATGTCTTACCTGAGCGATCGTCTGATCCTCGCCCTGACTTCAGATGCACGAGATCTCGATTTAGTTCTGTAATTGTGCCTGCCATATCCTCACCCAGAAACCTAGGCCTAGCTTGGGTTCTCAGACTTCCTTCCTCAGAATAGTGGTCCAGAAGCCCTCCAGTTTGGCAATCCAGAACTACAATGCAGCACTCTGCCTGCCCTCCAGAAGAAAAAAATTGCCCTCTCGTGCTACCCAGAAAACCTCAAATGAGGATCAACCTGAACTCAATTCGGCAGTACCCACTTATATAGGCTGACCTGGGCACTAATGTCCTTTCTGACACAGCCTGAGCCTGGACCTCCTGGCCCCACCCAGACAGCTGTCCGCACACTGATCACATCGTACCCGCCATGGCCTTAGGTCGTCATCTCTTCTCAACCTCGGTTTTCAGGCTTCAGAACCTAGACCTTATCTCCAATCACGGCCCGGGTTTGAAAATGATGCAGAAATCAGAACTCTTTCCCCATGGCAAGAAACCTTGTGGTTGGCATGTTTGTCCAAGGTTCAGTGTCGTTTGAAACCAGTGTGGCCCATGAGGCCCCCCCATGATTGCGGGCCACATTGGTCACAAACACACATTGTGACGCTCAGCCTGAGCCCAGTCCTCAGGTAAGGACTCTCAGTGGCTGGATGGAGAGACAGCATATTGGGCTTGCCATGACCCTAGGCCCCAAATTTTAACCGTAGTTCGGGTTGTCCCTTCACTCTTCCCCAGGGCTCTGCTTTGGAATTCCTCTTTTGGGGGGACACCTGAGGTAACAAACATGAAAGGAGTCCTCCCATCCCACAGATTGACGAAAAAAAAACAATTGGGATCGGGCCAAATCAACAGAGAGCAAGATTCGTCCATGGCCCATGAGGCGTCCCCAAACATTCCACGGCAATCTCTGATACAAAATCCAGAGACAAAAGCCTGAGCACGCGCCTCAGACTCGCTCATTCTTCATATGCTGAAGAGTTCTTCAGATAAGAACTTGCACGGCACTCGAAGACACCCAAAATATATAGTCTAACCTGGGCACTAATGCACTGTCTGACAACCTGAGCCCGGACCTCGTGTCCAACACCCAGACAGCTGACCGCACACTGAGCACATCAGACCCGCCATCGCCTTAGGTCATCATCTCTTCCCTACCTCAGTTTTCAGGCTTCAGAACCTAGACCTTATCTCCAATCACTGCCCAGCGGTGACTGTGATGCAGAAATCAGAACTCTTCCTTACCCATGGCAAGAAACCTTGTGGTTGGCATGTTGTCCAACGTTCAGTGTAGGAGGAACCAGCATTCACCCTGAGGCCCCGCCCATTCTTGAGTGGGACGAGGGCATAAACACGCATTGTGACCCTCAGCGTGAGTCCTGTCCTCTAGTACGTCCTCTCAGTGGCTGGACCATTAGATGTCATAATGGGCTTGACATGTTCCTAGGCCCCAATTTTTAACCAGATTTCTGGTTGTCCAGTCGCCCCGCCCAGGCGTCTACTCTAGAATCCCTCATTTGGTGGTACACACCTGAGGTTGAAAAACAAAACAAAAACAAATCAACAACAACAGAGCAACGGACTTTTTTCCATCCCACAGAAATGACCCCAAACGCTTTGGAAGGGGCCAAACCCCCAGAGAGTAAGACTCGTCCATTTCCCAAGAAGTCACCCGGAAATTTCACGACCATGAGTGACACGATATCCAGAGACAAAACTGGAGCAAGAGCCTCACACTCGCCCCTTTTTTCATATCCCGAAGAGTTCTCCTCATGGTCTGTAGATCAGTCCTGCCATACCTATGACCCGAAACATAAGCTGAGTTTGTGTTTTCAGACAAACTGTCCAAACAGCCCTGGCCTACACACCCTACAGGCTCAGGACCCTGGAGCCAAACATGAAGACTGGGCTTGCCCTCTCCAAGGGAATTGTATGTGCCCATTCCAATGGCCACAACCCTACTAATAGGATAAAACTCTAAAGTCCCTGAGGCCATCCCAATATTTGTGGCTTCCCAGGACAAACAGGGGCAATCTGGGCCCATCTGATCACCTACCGGCACTCAGACACGGAGACTGATGTCCCCAGAGGTAAAAAGGAACGAACAGGCCCATAGGCACCTATCGGATCTATTGCTTTGGTTTCCAGGCATCTCTCCTTAGAGATCCTTAGAACCCTTAGAATCTGCTCTTGCGTCTTTCCTTATGGGATATCCTTGAGCCATCCAACAGGTTTCGACTGTCCCACAGTTGTCCTTGTTCATGGACCACCTCACACTCATATCATGGAAAGCTTCGAAGGTCACATGATGCCCCCAATCTTCATGAAGTCGGATCATGGAAAGAAATTCCAACCTGAGTCAACGGCTGTTCTTCGCCTTGACTTCATGCACGAGATCTTGATTAAGCTCTTCAGAGTGCACCTGCTGTGCCCTCACCCCAAAACCTAAGCATAGCTAGTGTTCTCAGACTACCGTCCTCACTCTCCTGGACCACACGCCCTCCATTTTGGGATTTCCGATGACACAGTGCTGCACTCTGCCTGCCCTCTAGAAGAAAAACGTTGCCCTATGGGTCTACCCAAAAACCGCAAATGAGGATAAACCTGCATGCCACTCAACTGTACACCAATTATATAGTCTACCCTGTGCACTAATGCCCTGTCTGAGGAAACCAGAGGCCTGAATTCCCAACCGACACGCAGACAGCTTGCCGTACACTGAGAACATCTGAACCGCCATGGCCTTAGGTTGCCATCTCTTTCCAAACTGGTTTTCAGGCTACAGAAACCTAGACCTTATCTCTACTCATTTCCCATGGGTGAACGTGATGCAGAAATCATAACTCCTCCTTCCCTCTCGCCAGAATCTTGTGGTTGGCATCTTATCCAAGTTCAGTGTAGGACCCCTGTAGGGCCTAAAGGTGTAGTAGTAGGGCCCCTGAGGGTAGTGTAGGGTCCCTGAGGCCCTGCCCATGCTTAAGAGCTGCGGTGGGCACAAACACACATTGGGACCCTCAGTTTGAACCCTGTCCTCAAGTAAAGCCTCTCAGTGGCTGGACCATGAGCCCACATATGGGCCCTGCCATGCCCCAAGAAACCCAATCTTAACCAGAGGTAGAGACATCTAGTCACCCCTACTCAGGGCTCTGCTCTGGAATCCCTCTTTGGTGGGACATTTGAGGTAAGTAAACACAGAAAGGATTCCTCCCACCCACAGAATGACCCCAATCACTTGGGATCAGGCCATCCCCAGAGTGAAAGACTCCTCCATGACCCATGAGGCCAGCCCGACTTTCCACGGCCACTATTGACACAAAATCCAGAGACATAAGCCTCACCCTTAGGTCATAGCCCAAAAAATTCTCCTCATAGTCTGTAGATCGGGCCTGCCATACCTACGTCCCCAAACCGTGTTTTCAGACTTCTATCCTGACATCCCTGTCCCACACACCCTCCAGGCTGAGGCCCCTGGAGCCACACCTCAGGACTGTGCCTGCCCTCTCCAAGGAAATTCTTCCCATTCCATTGGCCACAACCCTACATATTAGGAGAAACCTCCAAAGTCCCAGAGGCCATTCCAATAGTGTAGGCCGCCCAGTACAAAGAGGGGTGATCTGTCACAAGCTGAGCAATGACCTCAACTCACCTGTAGACAGATATCCCAAGAGAAATGTATTAAACTGGACAGGCCCCTAGAACGTAATTGGTTCCATTGCTTTTGTTTCTAAGCATCTCTCCTCAGAGGCCTGTTTTCCAATACCAGCATATGGGGGATTCCAGAGATACCAATCAGAACAAATCTTGTCTCCACATGGGAAACTTATCCTTTGGAGCTCTGTAAAAACCTCCAGTTAGGAGAAACCTTCAGGTAACCGGAGCCACCACCCTATTCCAAGGTCTCCATGGACACAAACCCGCATTATGACCATTCGGCAGGAGAGTACATTTCAACTCAGCCCCCGTTGATTACTCCCCCAGAGACAGAATATCAAACCTGACTTGTCGCTAGGAGACAACTGGAATGCAAAGCAGACTCTCTAGGCTTCCATCGTTGGAATCCTGCTCTGGCGCCGTTCCATATGGGATGTCCTGGGAGCCTTCCAACAGGTCTTGACTGTCCCGCAGAAGGAATCCTTGCAGATTGGACCATCTCACAACTCCTATCGTGGCAAAACCTACATGGCCTCATGAGATGCTCCCCTTTATAAAGGGGCCATCATGGACAGAAACTGCAACCTGAGCCAACTTCTGATCCATTGCTTTGGTTTCTATGTATCTCTCCTCAGAGGCCTGGTTTCCAATATCAGAATATGGGGGTTTCCTAAGGAAACAATCAGAACAGATCTCATCTCCACATGAGAAACTTGCTCTTTGGAGCTGTGTCAATACCTCAGGTTAGGAGGATCCTTCAGGGCGCTGGCACCATGGCCCAATTCCAAGGTCTCCAAGGACACAAACTTACATTATGATCCATCCTCAGGAGAGTCCATTTCAAATCAGCCCCCTCTGCTGCTCACCCAGAGCCAGCAGATCAAACCTGCCTTGTCACTAGGAGACAGTTGGAATGCGAGGTGGGCTGCCCAGGCATCCATCCTTAGAACCCTGCTCTGGAGAATTTATTTATGGGACGTCTTGAATCCAACCAACCTGTCTTGACTGTCTCGCAGAATGAATCCTTTTGGTTTGAAGCATCACACAATCCCACTGAGAGAAAACCTCCATTTCCTCAGGATGCCCCACACCTTCATAAATGGGCCATCATGGACAGAAACTCCATCCTAAGCCAAAGTCTGATCCCCGCCCTGAATTCAGAAGCACGAGATCTCGATTCAGCACTTCAGAGTGTGCCTGCTGTGCTCTCGCCCCAAAACCTAAGCCTAACTTGTGTTCTCAGACTTCCGTCTTCACAATGCTGGCCACACCCCTCCAGTTTGGCAATTCTGGAGACACAATGCAGCACTCTGCCTGCCCTCCAGAAGAAAAATGTTGCCCTATAGGGCTAACCAGAAACGCCAAAGGAGTAACAACCTGCATGCCACTCGACCATACCCCAATTATACAATCTAGCCTGTGCACTAAAGCCCTGTCTGACACAGCCTGAAGGCAGACCTCCAGTCCAACACCCAGACAGCTGGCCGTACACTGAGCATATCAAACCCACAATGGCTTTCGGCCATCATCTCTACCCAACCTCAGTTTTCACCTTCAGAACCTAGACCTTATCTCCACTCACTGCTCAGGAGTGAACGTGATACAAGAATCAGAACTTCTCCTTCGCCATGGCAAGAAACCTTGTGGTTGGCATGTGGTCCAACGTTCATTGTAGGAGAAAGCAGCATGGACTATGAGGCCCCACCAATCCCTGAGGGCTACAATTTGCACAAACACACATTGTGACCCTCAGCGTGAGCCCTATCCTCATGTAAAGCCTCTTAGTGACTGGAACAACAGCCCACATATGGGGCTTGCCAAGCCCCTAGTCCCCCAATCTCAACCAGAGTTAGAGATGTCTAGTCACACCTACTCAGGGCACTGCTCTGTAATCCCTCTTTGGTGGGACACCTGAGGTAAAAAAAAAAAAAAAAATACAGAAAGGACTCTTCCCATCCACAGAATGATCCCAACCACTTGGGATCAGGCCAAATCACCAGAGAAAGACTTGTCCATGGCCCTTGAGGACACCCCGACATTCCACGGCCACCGTAGGCACAAAATCCAGAGACAAAAGCCTGAGCAAATGCCACATACTCGCCCTTTGTTCATAGACCGGAAAAATTCTCACGGTCTGTAGATCGAGCCTTCATACATACATCCCCAAACCTAAGCTGAGTTTGTGTTTTCAGACTTCTGTCCCCACAGTCCTGGCCCCACACACCTTCCAAGCTGGGGCCCCTGGAGCCGCACCTGAGGACTGTGGCTTCCCTCTCCAGGGGAATTCTGCCATTTCCATTGGCCACAACCCTATAGATTAGGAGAAACCTCCAAACTCCCCGAGGCCATCCCAATAGTGTTGGCTGCCCAGGACAAACAGGGATGATCTTTCACAAGTTAGGAAACTACCTCCACTCAGACCCAGAGACAGATATCCCCATAGAATAAGATTGAACTGGACAGGCACTTAGGCCCTAATCAGATCCATTGCTTTTGTTTCCAGGCATCTCTCCTTAGAGGCCTGGTTACCAATACCAGCATATGGGGGATTACTGAGGCACTCATAGAAAAATCTCGTCTCCACATAGGAAATGTACTCTTTGGAGCTCTATAAACACCTCTGTTTAGGAGAATCTTTCAGGGCCCCGGATCAAGCGCCCCATTCCAAGGTCTCCATGGACTTAAACCCACATTATGATCTATCCTCGGTAGAGTCCATGTCAACTCATCCCCCTTGGTTTCTCCCCCAGGGCCTGCAGATCAAACCTGCCTTGTTGCTAGGAGACAACTAGAATGGGAGGCGGGCTGCCCAGGCATCCATCCTTAGAACCCTACTCTGGAGTCGTTCCATATGGGACATCCTAGAGCCATCCAACAGGTCTCAAGTGTCCCACAGAAGGAATCTTTGCAGTCTGGTGCATCTCACAACTCCAATTGTGGGAAAATCTTCATGGCCTCTTGAGACGCTCCACTTTATAAAGGGGCCATCATGGACAGAAACTCCAACCTGAGCAAACGTCTGATATTCGCCCAGGTTTCAGGTGCATGAGATCTTGATTCAGCTCTGCAGAGTGTGCCTTCTGTGCCCTCACGCCAAAAACTAAGCCTAGCTTGTGTTCTCAGACTACCATCCTCACACCCCTGGCCCAAAAGCCCTACAATTTGGCAATACTGGGGCCACAATGCAGCACTCTGCCTGCCCTCCAGAAGAAAAAACGTTGCCTTATGGAGGTACCTAGAAACCCGAATGAGGATCAACTGAACGCCACTCGACTGCACCCCAAATATACAGTCTACCCTGTCTAATGCCCTGTCTGACACAGCATGAGCCCACACCTCCAGACCTACGCTCAACAGATAGCCACACACTGAGCTCATTGTACCCATCAGGTCCTTAGGTCTTCATCTCTTCCCAACGTCGGTTTTCGGGTTTCAGAACCTAGACCTAAACTCCAATCACTGTCCAGGGGTGAACGTGATGCAGAAATCACAACTCTTCCTTCGCCATGGCCGGAAACCTTGTGGTTGGCATATTCTCCAACGTTCAGTGTAGGAGAATCCAGCGTGGCCCATGAGGCCGTTCCCATGCTTGAGGGCCTTGTTGGGCACAAATAGGCATTGTGGCCCTCAATATGAGCCCTGTCCTCAAGGAAGACCTCTCAGTGTCTGAATCAAGACCCCACATATTGGACTTGCCATGCCCCTAGGCCCCCAAACTTAAACAGAGGTGGGGTTATCCAGTTGTCCCCACCAAGGACTCTGCTCTGGAATTCCTCGTTTATTGGCACACATGAGTACATAAAATAAAATAAAAATAAAGAAAGGACACCTCCCATCCCACAGAATGTACCCAAAGTCTTGGGATTGGGTCAAATCCTCAGAGAAGGAAAGCCGTCCACAACCCATGAGGCCACGCCAGCATTCGACCCACATTGTTGACACAAATCTAGAGACAAAACCTGAGCAAGCACCTCAAACTCACCCTTTTTCATATCCCGAAGTGTTATCACGGTCTGTAGATTGGGCGTGCCATACCTATGTCCCCAAACCTAAGCGGAATTTGTGTTTTCAGACTTCTGTCCCCACAGGCCTGGCCCACACACCCTCAAGGCTGGGCCCCTAGAGCCAAACTCAGAACTGTGCCTGCCCTCTCCAGGTGATTTCTGCCCATTCCATTGGCCACAACCCTATAGATTAGGAGAAACTCCAAAATCCCGAGGCCATTCCCAATATTAAAAGCTGCCCAGGACAAACAGGGGCGATCTGACACAAGCCGAGCAACTACCTCCACTCAGATCCATAGACACGTATCCCCAGGAAAGAGATTGAACCGGACAGGCACCTAGGCCCTAATCATATCCATTGCTTTTGTTTCCAGGCATCTCTCCTCAGAGGCCTGGTTTCTCATACCAGCATATAGGAGATTCCTTAGGCACTCATCAAAAACAATTCTCTTCTCTACATAGGAAATGTACTCTTTAGAGCTCCATCAAAACCTCCGGTTATGAACATCCCTCAAGGCCCCGGATCAAGCACCCCATTCCAAGGTCTCCATGGACACAAATGCACATTCTGACCCATCCTCAACTCACCCATTTCAACACACACCCCGCCTCGGTTACTCCCCTAGATCCAGCAGATCGAAGTTGCCTTGGCGCTATGAGACACCTGGAATGGGAGGCAGGCTGCCCAGGCATCCATCCTTAGAACCCTGCTCTGGATAACTTCCTTATGGGATGTCCTGGAGCCATCCAGCAGGTCTCGACTGTCCCACGGAAGGAATCATTGTGGTTTGGAGCATCTCACAATTCCCATCGTGGGAAAACCTCCATGGCCTCGTGACACCCTCCCCTTCATGAAGGGGCCGTCATGGACAGAAACTCCAACCTGAGCCAACGTCTGATCCTAGCTCTGTTTTCAGGTACACGGGATCTCGAATCATCTCTGCAGAGGGTGCCTGCCGACCCCTCACCCCGAAAATCTAAGTCTGGCTTGTGTTCTCAGAATTTTTTTTCCTCACACTCCTGGCCCACAAGCCTTCCAGTTTGGGAATTCTGGAGCCACTATGTGGCACTGTGTCTTCCTTCCAGAAGAAAAACGTTGCCCTCTGGGGCTACCCAGTAACCACAAATGAGTACCAACCTGCACGAAACTCGACTGCACCCCAATGATACAGTCTAGCCTGGGCACTAATTCCCTGTGTGCCACAGCCTGAGCCTGCACCTCCCAACCCACACTCAACAGCTGGCCGAACACTGAGCACATCAGTCACACCATGGCCTTAGGTCTTCATCTCTTCCCAACCTCAGTTTTCAGGCTTCAGAACCTAGACCTTAAATCCAATCACAGTCCAGGAGTGAAAATGTTGCAGAAATTAGAATTCCTTCTTCCCCATGGCCAGAAAACTTGTGCTTGCCATATTGTGCAACGTTCAGTGTAGGAGAAACCAGCATGGTACATTAGGCCACACCCTGACTTGAGGGGCTCCTTGGGCACAAACACACATTGTGAAACTCAATGTGAGCCCTATGCTCAAGGAAGGCCTCTCAGTGTCTGGACCAAGAGCCCACATATGGGGCTTGCCATGTTCTTAGGTCCCAATGTTAACCAGAGTTCTGGTTGTCCAGTCGCCCCTCCCCAGGACTCTGCTGTGGAATCCCTCTTTTGGTGGTCCACCTGAGGTAAAAAAAAAAAAAAAAAAAAAAAAAAAAAACAGAAAGGCCTCCTCCCTTCCCACAGAATGACCCCAAACTCTTGGGATTGGGTCAACCCCAGAAAGGGAGCCTCATCGATGGCCCATGAGGACACCCGGACATTCCATGGCAATCGGTGACACATATCCAGAAAAAAATAAGCATGAGCAAGCACCTCACTTTCGCCCTTTGTTCATATCCCGAAGAGTTCTCCTCACGGTCTATATATCGGGGCAGCCATACCTACAGACCCAAACCTAAGTGGAGTTTGTGTTTTCAGACTTTTGTCCAAATAGCCCTGGACCACACATGCTCCACACTTGGGTCCCTGGAGCCACACCTCAGGACTGTGCTTCCCTTTCAAGAGAATTCTTCCCACTCCATTGGCCACAACCTTGCAAATTAGGAAACACCTCCAAAGTTACCGAGGCCATCCCAATAGTGTAGGCCGCCCAGGACAAACAGGTGTGATCTCAAACCAGCTGAGCAACTACCTCCACTCAGACAAAAGATGTCCCCAGAGAAGAATATTGAACCAGACAGGCCCCTAGGCCCTAATCAGATCCATTGCTTTGGTTTCCAGGCATCTCTCCTCAGAGGCCTCATTTCCAATACCAGCAAATGGTGGGTTTCCTGAGGCACCAATAAGAACAAATCTCGTCTCCCCATGGAAAACTTGCTCATTGGAGCTTTGTTATAACCTCTGGTTAGGAGAATCCTTCAGGGCCCTTGTGCCACTGCCCCATACCAAGGTCTCAATGGACTCAAACCAACATTAAGACCATCCTCAGGAAAGTCTATTTCAACTCATTTAAGACCATCCTCAGGAAAGTCCATTCCAACTCAGCCCCCTCTGATGCTACCCCAAGCCAGCAGATCAAACGTTTCTTGTTGCTAGGAGACAATTGGAATTGAGGCTGTCTGCCCAGGCATCCATACTTAGAGCCCTGTTCTGGAAAAATACCTTATGAGATGTCCCGGAGCCATCCAACAATCTTAATTGTCCCACAGAAGGAATCCTTGCAGTTCGGAGCATCTCACAACTCTAATAGTGGGGAAACCCCCATGGCCTCATAATGCCCCCCCCTTCATGAAGGGGCCAACATGGCCAGAAACTCCAACCAGAGCCAAAGTCTGATCCTCGACCTGACTTCAGACTCATGAGATCTCAATTCAGCTCTGCAGAGTGTGCCTGCCATGTCCATTCCCCGAAACCTAAGCCTAGCTTGTGTTCTCAGACTTCCGTCCTCACTCTCCTGGCCCACAAGCCCTCCAGTTTGGGAATTCCGAAGCCACAATGCAGCACTCTGCCTGCCCTCCAGAAGAAAAACTTTGCCCTATGCTGCTAATAAGAAACCCCAAATGATTATCTAATGCATGCCACTCAACTGTAAAGCAATTATACAGCCTACCCTGAATACGAATGCCCTGTCTGGCACAGCCTGAGACAAGACATCCCAAACGACACCTAGACAGCTGGCTCCAACCTGGACACAAGGGACCCGCTATGGCTGTAGTTCGTCATCTCTTCCCAACCTCGGTTTTCAGGCTTCAGAACCTAGACCTTATCTCCAATCACTGCCCAGGGGTGAACGTGATGCAGAAATTAGAATTCCTCCTTCCCCATGGCCAGAAACCTTGTGGTTGGCATGTTGTCCAACGTTCAATGTGGGAAAACCTGCATTGACGGAAAGGCCACGCCAGTGCTTGAGGGCCGCCTAGGGCACAGACATGCATTGTGACCTGTAGCGTGAGTCCCGTATTAAAGTAACGCCTCTCAGTGGCTGGACCAAGATCCTGCATATGGGGCTTGTCATATCCATAGGCCCCCAGGCTTAACCAGAGAGCGAGTATTCCAGTTGTCAGTACCCACTTCTATGCTCCAGAATCCCTCTACTGGGGGGACACATGAAGCAGAAAACAGGACTCTTCCCTTCCCACAGAATGACCCCAAAATCTTGGGGGCTGGACAAACTACCAGAGAGGGAGACTTCTACGACCCATGAGGCAACTCCTACATTAAACGGCCATTGTGGACAAAATATCCAGAGACAAAAGACTGAGCGACTGCCTCCCTCTCACCCTTCTTTCATATCCAGAGGAGCTCCCCTCACGGACTGTAGATCAGGCCTGCCATAACCTCGGCCCCAAACCTGAGCTGAGTTTGGGTTTTGGATGTCTGTCTGCAAAGCCGTGGCCCACACCGCCTCCAGGCTGGGGTCTCTGGAGCCACACCACAGAACTGTGCCTGCTCTCTCCTAAGAAACTGCCCGTTCCATTGGCCACAACTCTACAAAATAGTAGAAACCTCAAGGTCCCCAAGGACATCCCACTACCGCAAGCCGCACTGGACAAACAGGGGCATTATGACACCAGCTGAGCAACTACTATCTCCATGCAGACACACAGACTGAAATCCGCAGAGACAGAAGATTGAACCAGACAGGCCCCTAGGCCCTATTATGAACTCTTGCTTTGGTGTCCAGGTATCACTCCTCAGAGGCCTGGGTTCGAACACCAGCATATGGGGCTATCCGGAGGCACCAGACAGAAACACCTCTCATCTCCGCATGGAAAGCTTCCTTGTTGGAGTTGTGTCAAACCCTTCGGGTTGGAGAATCCTGCAGAGTCCCTTAGCTACTGCCACATTCCAAGGTCTCCATGGCCACCAACCCACATTATGACTCATCCTCAGGAAAGTCCATTTAAACTCAGCCTTCTGGGTAGCTCACCCAAGAGCCCGCAGATTGAGCGTGCCTTGTCTCGACCAGGCAATGGGAAGGTGAGTTGGCGTTTCACGGCATCCATGCTTAGGCCCCTGCTCTCGAGTCTTTCTGTATGGGGTATCCTGGAACCATCCAATAG
The DNA here is from genome assembly GCF_011764305.1 of Mustela putorius furo. NCBI lineage: Eukaryota > Metazoa > Chordata > Mammalia > Carnivora > Mustelidae > Mustela > Mustela putorius. The sequence goes on from NW_025421842.1 coordinate 14,769, forward strand.
TACTCGACTGTCCTGAAGAAGGAAACTTTGAAGTTTGGAGCAGCTCACAACTCCCAGCGTAGGGAAACCTCCCTGGCCTCATGACGCCCCCACCCCCTTCAGGAAGGGGCCGTCATGGACACAAACTCCAGCTTGAGGCAACATCTGATACTCGCCCTGACCTCAGATGCAGGAGATCTCGATTCAGCCTCTGCAGAGTGGGCCCAAACCTCGTGCTACCTTGTGTTTTCAGACTTCCTTCCTCACACTCCTGGCAAACATGTCCTCAAGACTTGGAATTCTGGAACCAAAATGCAGCCCTATGCTGGCCCTCCAGAAGAAAAACGTTGCTCTATGAGGATCTCCATAAAACCCAAATGAGGATCAACCTGCTCGGTTCTCGACCTCACCCCAATTGGTTTGTTCGGGATGTCCATTCATCCCTCCCCAGAGCTCTGCTTTGGAATCCCTCTTTTGGTGGGACACCTGAGGTAACAAAACTAAAAGGACTCCTCCCATCCTTCAGATTGACCCAAAACAATTGGGATTGGACCAAATTCACAGAGAGGAAGTCTCGTCCATGGCCTATGAGGCCTCCCTGAGATTCCACAGCCATCGTTGACAACAAATCCAGAGACAAAAGTCTGAGCAAGCACCTCACACTCGCTCTTTTGTCGTATCCCAAAGAGTTCTGCTCACGGTCTGTAGATCGGGCCTGCCATACCTACTTCCCAAACCTAAGCCGAGTTTGTGTTTTCAGACTTCTGTCCTCACATTCCTGGCCCACAGACCCTTCAGGCTGGGGCCCCTGGAGCCACACATCAGGACTGTGCCTGTCCATACCACGGGAATTCTGCCCATTCCATTATCCACAATCGTACAAATTAGGAAAAACCTCCAGAGTCCCCAAGGACATCCCAATAATGTAGGCCGCCCAGGACAAACAAGGGTCATCTGAAACCATCTGAGCATCTACCACTACTCAGCGTAGATGGATGTCCCCAGAGAAGAAGATTGAATCAGACAGGCCCCTAGGCCTGAATCAGATTCATTGTGTTCAGTTACAGGTATCTCTCCTCAGAGGCCTGGTTTCCAATATTAGCATATGGGGATTTCATGAGGCAGCAATCAAAACAAATCTCTTCTCCACATGGGAAAATTATCCTTTGAAGATGTCTCAAAACCTCCAGTTAGGAGAATCCTTCAGAGCCTGTGTGCCACTGCCCCATTAGAAAAAACACATTAGGACCCATCCACAGGAGAGTCCATTTCAACTGAGCGTATTTGGTTGCTCCGCGAGATCCAGCAGATCTAACTTGTCTTGTTGCTAGGAGACAATTTGAATGTGAGGTGGCCTACACCGCCATCCATCCTTAAAAAAACCCTGCTCAGAATCGTTGGCCTGGAGCCAACCAACAATCTCAATTGTTCTGCAAAAGAATCTTTGCAGCTGGAAGCTTCTCAGAACTCCCATTGTGAGAGAACACCCATGGCCACATGATCCCCCCCCCTTCATCAAGGGGCCATCAGGGACATAAGGTACAACCTGAGCGATCGTCTGATCCTCACCCTGACTTCAGATGCACGAGATCTCGGTTCAGGTCTGTAGATTGTGCCTGCCATGTCCTCACCCAGAAACCTAAGCCTTGCTTGTGTCCTCAGACTTCTGTCCACAGACTACTGGCTCACAAGCCCTCCATTTGGGCAATCCAGAACTACAATGCAGCACTCTCCCTGCCCTGCAAAAGAAATACATTGCCCTCTGGGGCTACCTAGAAACCCCAAATGAAGATCAAACGTGCACGACACTTGGCTATACCCAAAATATATAGGATGACCTGGGCAATAATGCCCTTTCTGACACAGCCTGAGCCTGGACCTCCTGGGCCCACCCAGACAGCTGGCTACAAACTGAGAACTTCAGACCCCCATGGCCTTATGTCGTTATCCCTTCCCAACCTCAGTTTTCAGGCTTCAGAACCTAGACCTTATCTCCAATCACTGCCCAGGTTTGAAAATGATGCAGAAATCAGAACTCCTTCCCGATGGCAGGAAAACTTGTGGTTGGCTTGTTGTCCAACATTCAGTGTAGTAGAAACCAGTGTGTCCATTGAGGCCCCGCCATTGCTCGCGGTCCAGATAGGTAGCAAACACACATTGTGACCCTCAGCCTTAGCCCAGTCCTCAGGTAAGGCCTCTCAGTTGCTGGATGAAGAGACAGCATATTGGGCTTGCCATGCCCCTAGCCCCCCAATTTTTAACCATAGTTCGTGTTGTCCCATCACGCTTCCCCAAGTCTCTGCTTTGGAATTCCTCTTTTGGTGGGGGACACCTGATGTAACAACCCTGAAAGGAGTCCTCCACCCAACAGATTGACGAAAAAACAATTGGGATTGGGCCAAATGAACAGAGAGCAAGATTCGTCCATGGCCCATGAGGCCTCCTCAACATTCCACGGCCATCGCTGAAACAAAATCCAGAGACAAAAGCCTGAGCAAGCGCCTCAGACTCCTACTATCTTCATATCCTGAAGATGTCTTCTCATGGTTTGTAGATCGGGCCTGCCATACCTACGTCCCCAAACATAAGCTGAGTTTGTGTTTTCAGACTTCGTTCCTCAAAGTCCTGTGCAACACACCATCAAGGCTGGGGACCCTGGAGCCACACATAACGACTGTGCCTACCCAATCCATGGGAATTCTGCCCATTCTATTGTCCAAAATCTTACAAATTAGGTGAACCCTCCAAAGTCTCTGAGGCCATCCCAATAGTATAGGTCGCCCGGGACAGAAAAGGTCAGTCTGTCACCAGCTGAGCATCTTCCTCCACTCATACCCTAGATGGATGTCCCCAGAGAAGAAGATTGAACCAGACAGGACCCTAGGCCAAAATCGGATCCATTGCTTTGGTTTACAGGCATGTGTCCTCAAAACCCTGGATTCCAATACCAGCATTGGGGTTTTTCTGAGGCACCCATCAGAACAAACCTCGTCTCCACAAGGAAACTTGTGCATGGGAGCTATGTCAAAAGCTGAGGAGAATACTTCAGGTCCCGGTGCCACCCGCCCCATTCCAAGGCCCTCATGGATACAAACATACATTAGACCCATCCTCAGGAAAGTCCATTTCAACTCAGCCACCCCGGTTGCTCCCGCAGAGCCATCAGATCTAAACTGTCTTGTTGCTAGGAGACAATTGGAATGCGAGGCGGGCTTCCCAGGCATCCATCCTCGAACGTTGGTCTGGACTCATCCATATGGGATGTCCTGGAGCTGTCCAACAGGTCTCAATTGTCCCGCAGAAGGAATCCTAGGAGGGGGCATCCCACCACTCCAAACGTGGGAAAACCTCCACGGCCTCGAGATTCGGCTCCCTTCATAATGGGGCCGTCATGAACAGAAAATCCAAGCTGAGCCAACGTCTGATCCTCGCTCTGACTTCAGATGTATGAGATATTGCTTCAGATCTTTAGGAGGTACATGCCGTGCCCTCGCCCTGAATCCCAAGTCTAGCTTGGGTTCTCAGACTTCCGTCCTCACATTCCTGGCACCGAAGCCCACAAGTTTGGCAATTCCGGACCATCATTGCAGCACTCTGCCTGCCCTCTAGAAACAAAATATTGCCCAATGAGCTGCCCGGGCGCATTAAATGAGAATAAACTTACACAGCACTCTAATGTACCCAAATTATATAGTCTAACCTGGGCAGTAATGCACTGTCTGACGCCCCCTGAGCCGGAACCTCCTGAACAACACCCAGACAGCTGACCGCACCCTGAGCCCATAAGACCCTCCGTGGCCTTAGGTCATCATCTCTGCCCTACCTGAGTTTTCAGGCTTCAGAACGTAGACCTTATCTCCAATCACGGCCCAGGGGTGACTGTGATGCAGAAATCAAAACTCCTGCTTACACAAGGCAAGAAACCTTGTGGTTGCCATGTTGTCCTACGTTCAGTGTAGGAGAAACCAGCATTCACCCTGAGGTCACGCCCATTTTTGAGTGCGACGAGGGCATAAACACGCATTGTGACCCTCAGCGTGATTCCTGACCTCTAGTAAATCCTCTCAGTGGCTGGACAATTAGATGTCATAATGGGCTTGACATGTCCCTAGGCCCCAATTTTTAACCAGATTTCTGGTTGTCCAGTCACAACTCCCCAGGGCTCTACTCTGGAATCCCTCATTTGGTGGGACACCTGAGGTTGAAAAACAAAACAAAACAAATCAACAACAACAAAAAAAACAGACTTCTTCCATCCCACAGAGTGACCCCAAACTCCTTGGACGGGGCCAAACCCCCAGAGAGTAAGACTCGTCCATTTCCCATGAAGTCACCTGGAAATTTCAGGACCATGAGTGACACAATATCTAGAGACAAAAACGTGAGCAAGAGCCTCACACTCGCCCTTTTTTCATATCCCAAAGTGTTCTCCTCATGGTCTGTAGATCAGTCCTGCCATACCTATGACCTGAAACATAAGCCGAGTTTGTGTTTTCAGACAACTGTCCCAACAGCTCTGGCCTACACAACCTACAGGCTTAGGCCCCTGAGACCAAACGTGAAGACTGTGCTTGCACTCTCCAAGGGAATTGTATGTGCCCATTCCAATGGCCACAACCCTACTAAGAGGATAAACCTCCAAAATTCCTGAGGCCATCCCAATAGTGGTGGCTTCCCAGGACAAACAGGGGCAATCTGAGCCCATCTGAGCACCTACCTGCACTCAGACCCGTAGACTGTTATCCCCAGAGGTAATAAGGAACGAGCAGGCCCCTAGGCACCTATCGGAAACATTGCTTTGGTTTCGAGACATCTCTCCTCAGAGGCCTGGATTTCAATAACAGCATAAGGCTGTTTCTTGACTGACCATAAGAACAAATCTCATCTAAACATGGGAAACTTGCACGATGGAGCTGTGTGAAAGCCTCTCGTTAGGAGAACCCTTCAGGGCCCCAGTGCCACCGCTTCATTCCAAGGTCTCCATAGACACAAAATCATATTATGTCACATCCACGGGAGAGTCCATTTCAACTCAGCCTCCTCGGTTGCTCCGCCAGATCCAGCAGATCTGACCTGTCTTGTTGCTTGGAGACAATTGGAATGCGAGGTGGGCTACCCAGCCATCAATCCTTAGAACCCTGCTCAGAATCGTAGTCCTGGATCCAACCAAGAGGTGTCAATTATCCTGCAGAAGAATCTTTGCAGTTGGGAGCTTCTCAGAACTCCCATCGTGAGAGAACCCCCATGGCCACATGATCCCCCTCCATTCATAAAGGGGCCATCAGGTACATAAGGTCCAACCTGAGCGAACGTCTGATCCTCACCCTGACTTCAGATGCACGAGATCTCGGTTCAGGTCTGTAGATTGTGCCTGCCATGTCCTCACCCAGAAACCTAAGCTTTGCTTGTGTCCTCAGATTTCTGTCCACATACTACTGGCTCACAAGCCCTCCATTTTGGCAATCCAGAACTACAATGCAGCACTCTACATGCCCTGCAGAAGAAATACATTGCCCTCTGGGGCTACCTAGAAACCCCAAATGAAGATCAACCTGCACGCCAATTGGCTGTACCCAAATTTATAGGCTGACCTGGCCTTAATGCCCTTTCTGACACAGCCTGAGACTGGACCTCCTGGCCCCACCCATACAGCTGGCCGCTCACTGAGCACATCGGACCAGCCATTGCCTTAGGTCGTTATCCCATCCCAACCTCAGTTTTCAGGCTTCAGAACCTAGACCTTATCTCCAATCACTGCCCAGGTTTGAAAATGATGCAGAAATCAGAACTCCTTCCCGATGGCAGGAAAACTTGTGGTTGGCTTGTAGTCCAACGTTCAGTGTAGTGGAAACCAGTGTGTCCAATGAGGCCCCGCCATTGCTCGCGGTCCAGATAGGTAGCAAACACACATTGTGACCCTCAGCCTTAGCCCAGTCCTCAGATAAGGCCTCTCAGTGGCTGGATGAAGAGACAGCATATTGGGCTTGCCATGCCCCTAGGCCCCAATTTTAAACAATAGTTCGGGTTGTCCCTTCACTCTTGCCCAGGGCTCTGCTTTTGAAATCCTCTTTTGGTGGGACACCTGAGGTAACAACCCTGAAAGGAGTCCTCCATCCAACAGATTGACGAAAAACAATTGGTATCGGGCCAAATCCACAGAGAGCAAGATTCGTCCATGGCCCAAGAGGCCTCCTCGACATTCCACAGCCATCGCTGAAATAAAATCCAGAGACAAAAGCCTGAGCAAGCACCTCAGACTCGCACTATCTTCATATCCTGAAGATGTCTTCTCATGGTTTGTAGATCGGGCCTGCCATACCTACGTCCCCAAACATAAGCTGAGTTTGTGTTTTCAGACTTCTGTCCTCAAAGTCCTGGGCCACACACACCATCCAGGCTGGGGACCCTGGAGCCACACATTAGGACTGTGCCTACCCAATCCATGGGAATTTCTCCATTCCATTGTCCAAAAACGTACAAATTAGGAGAACACTCCAAAGTCCCTGAGGACATACCAATAGTATATGTCGCCCGGGACAAAAAAGGTCAGTCTGTCACCAGCTGAGCATCTTCGTCCACTCATACCCTAGATGGATGTCCCCAGAGAAGAAGATTGAACCAGACCGGACCTTGGCCAAAATCCGATCCATTGCTTTGGTTTACAGGCATGTCTCCTCAAAACCCTGGATTCCAATACCAGCATTGGGGTTTTTCTGAGGCACCCATCAGAACAAACCTCGTCTCCACAAGGAAACTTGTGCATGGGAGCTATGTCAAAAGCTTAGGAGAATACTTCAGGGTCCCGGTGCCACCGCCCCATTCCAAGGCCCTCATGGACATAAACACACATTAGACCCATCCTCAGGAAAGTCCATTTCAACTCAGCCACCCCGGTTGCTCCCGCAGAGCCATCAGATCAAAACTGTCTTGTCGCAAGGAGACAATTGGAATGCGAGGCGGGCTTCCAAGGCATCCATCCTCGAACGTTGGTCTGGACTCATCCATATGGGTTCCTGGAGCTGTCCAACAGGTCTCAATTGTCCCGCAGAAGGAATCCTTGGAGGGGGCATCCCACCACTCCAACGTGGGAAAACCTCCACGGCCTCGAGATTCGACTCCCTTCATGAAGGGGCCGTCATGAACAGAAAATCCAAGCTGAGCCAACGTCTGATCCTCGCTCGCTGACTTCAGATGCATGAGATATTGCTTGAGATCTTCAGGAGGTACATGCCGTGCTCTCGCCCTGAATCCCAAGTCTAACTTGTGTTCTCAGACTTCCGTCCTCACACTCCAGGCCCCGAAGCCCACAAGCTTGGCAATTCCAGACAATCATTGCAGCACTCTGCTTGCCCTCGAGAAACAAAATATTGCCCAATGAGCTGCCCGGGCACATTAAATGAGAATAAACCCTAACGGCACTCGAATGTACCCAAATTATATAGTCTAACCTGGGCAGTTATGCACTGTCTGACACACCCTGAGCTGGGACATCCTGAGCAACACCCAGACAGCTGACTGCACCCTGAGCCCATAAGACCCGCCGTGGCCTTCGGTCATCATCTCTTCCCTACCTCAGTTTTCAGTCTTCAGAACCTAGACCTTATCTCCAATCACTGCCCAGGGGTGACTGTGATGCAGAAATCAGAACTCTTCCTTACCCATGGCAAGAAACCTTATGGTTGGCATGTTGTCCAAAGTTCAGTGTAGGGGAAACCAGCATTCACCCTGAGGCCCCGCACATTCTTGAGTGCGACGAGGATATAAACACGCATTGTGACCCTCAGCGTGAGTCCTTTCCTCTAGTACGTCATCTCAGTGGCTAGAACAATAGATGCCATAATGGCTTGACATGTCCCTAAGCCCCAAATTTAAACCAGATTTCTGGTTGTCCAATCGCCCCTCCCCAGTTCTCTACTCTGTAATTCCTCATTTGGTGGGGTTTGAAAAACAAAATAAAACAACAACAACAACAAAAAAAAAAAACGGATTTCTTCCATCCCACAGAATGACCACAAACGCTTTGCATTGGGCCAAACCCCCAGAGAGTAGGACTCGTCCATTTCCCATGAAGTCACCCGGATATTTATGACCATGAATGGCACGATATCCAGAGATAAAAACTTGAGCAAGAACCTCACACTCGCCCATTTTTCATATCCCGAAGAGTTCTCCTCATGGTCTGTCGATCAGTCCTGCCATACCTATGACCCGAAACAGAATCCGAGTTTGTGTTTTAGGACAACTGTCCAAACAGCCCAGGCCTACACACCCTACAGGCTCAGGCCCCTGGACCCAACCTGAGGACTGTACTTGCCCTCTCCAAGGGAATTCTGTGTGCCCATTCCAATGGCCACAACTCTACTAATAGAATAAACCTCCAAAGTCCCTGAGGCCATCCCAATAGTGGTGGCTTCCCAGGACAAACAGGAGCAATCTTAGCCCATCTGAGAAGCTACCTGCACTCAGACTTGTAGACTGATATCCCCAGAGGACAAAGGAATGAACAGGCCCCTAGGCCCTAATCGGATCCATTGCTTTGGTTTCCAGGCATCTTCCTCAGAGGCCTGGATTTTAGTACCAGCATATGGCTGTTTCTTGACTCACCCATCAGAACAAATCTCATCTACACATGGGAAACTTGCTACGTGGGAGGTGTGTCAAAGCCTCTTTTTCGGAGAACCCTTCAGGGCCCCAGTGCCACCGCTTCATTCCAAGGTCTCCATAGACACAAAATCATATTAGGGGCACATTGCACGGGAGAAACCAATTCAACTCAGCATATTCGGTTGCTCCGCGAGATCCAGCATATCTAACTTGTCTTGTTGCCAGGAGACAATTGGAATGCGAGGTGGCCTACCCCGCCATCCATCCTTAGAACCCTGCTCAGAATCATTGGCCTGGAGCCAACCAACAGGTCTCAATTGTCCTGCAGAAGAATCTTTGCAGTTTGGAGCTTCTCACAACTCCCATCGTGGGAAAACCCCCATGGCCTCGTGATCCACCCCCCCTTCAAGTAGGGGCCATCAGGGACAGAATGTCCAACCTGAGCGATCGTCTGATCCTCGCCCTGACTTCAGATGCACGAGATCTCGATTCAGGTCTGTAGATTGTGCCTGCCATATCCTCACCCAGAAACCTAGGCCTAGCTTGGGTTCTCAGACTTCCGTCCTCAGACTACTGGCCCACAAGCCCTCCAGTTTGGCAATCCAGAACTACAATGCAGCACTCTGCCTGCCCTCCAGAAGAAAAACATTGCCATCTGGGCTACCCAGAAACCCCAAATGAGGATCAACCTGCACGCCATTCGGCTGTACCCCAAATATATAGGCTGACCTGGGCACTAATGCCCTTTCTGACACAGCCTGAGCCTGGACCTCCTGGCCCCACCCAGAGAGCTGGCCGCACACTGAGCACATCGGACCCGCCATGGCCTTAGGTCGTCATCTCTTCTCAACCTCGGTTTTCATGCTTCAGAACCTAGACCTTATCTCCAATCACGGCCCGGGTTTGAAAATGATGCAGACATCAGAACTCTTTCCCCATGGCAAGAAACCTTGTGTTTGGCATGTTGTCCAAGGTTCATTGTACTTGAAACCAGTGTGCCCCATGAGGCCCCGCCCATGCTTGCGGGCCACATTGGTCACAAACACACATTGTGAACCTCAGCCTGAGCCCAGTCCTCAGGTAAGGCCTCTCAGTGGCTGGATGGAGAGACAGCATATTGGGCTTGCCATGACCCTAGGCTCCAATTTTTAACCGTAGTTCGGGTTGTCCCTTCACTCTTCCCCGGGGTCTGCTTTGGATTTCCTCTTTTGGTGGGACACCTGAGGCAACAAACCTGAAAGGAGTCCTCCCATCCCACAGATTGAGGAAAAACAATTGGGATCGTGCCAAATCCACAGAGAGCAAGATTCGTCCATGGCCCAGGAGGCCTCCCCAACATTCCGGGGCCATCGCTGATACAAAATCCAGTTACAAAAGACTGAGCACGCGCCTCAGACTCGCTCATTCTTCATATCCTGAAGAGTTCTTCAGATAAGAACCTACACGGCACTCGAAGGCACCCAACATATATAGTCTAACCTGGGCACTAATGCACTGTCTGAAAACCTGAGCCCGGCCTCGTAACCAACACCCAAACAGCTGACAGCACACTGAGCACATAGACCCGCCATGGCCTTAGGTCATCATCTCTTCCCTACCTCAGATTTCAGTCTTCAGAACCTAGACCTTATCTCCAATCACTGCCCAGGTGTGACTGTGATGCAGAAATCAGAACTCTTCCTTACCCATGGCAAGAAACCTTATGGTTGGCATGTTGTCCAAAGTTCATTGTAGGGGAAACCAGCATTCACCCTGAGGCCCCGCCCATTCTTGAGTGCGACGAGGGCATAAACACGCATTGTGACCCTCAGCGTGAGTCCTGTCCTCTAGTACGTCATCTCAGTGGCTAGAACAATAGATGCCATAATGGCTTGACATGTCCCTAAGCCCCAAATTTAAACCAGATTTCTGGTTGTCCAATCGCCCCTCCCCAGTTCTCTACTCTGTAATCCCTCATTTGGTGGGGTTTGAAAAACAAAACAAAACAACAACAACAAAAAAAAAAAAACGGATTTCTTCCATCCCACAGAATGACCACAAACGCTTTGGATTGGGCCAAACCCCCAGAGAGTAGGACTCGTCCATTTCCCATGAAGTCACCCGGATATTTCATGACCATGAATGGCACGATATCCAGAGATAAAAACCTGAGCAAGAGCCTCACACTCGCCCATTTTTCATATCCCGAAGAGTTCTCCTCATGGTCTGTCGATCAGTCCTGCCATAGCTATGACCCGAAACATAATCTGAGTTTGTGTTTTAGGACAACTGTCCAAACAGCCCAGGCCTACACACCCTACAGGCTCAGGCCCCTGGACCCAACCTGAGGACTGTACTTGCCCTCTCCAAGGGAATTCTGTGTGCCCATTCCAATGGCCACAACTCTACTAATAGAATAAACCTCCAATGTCCCTGAGGCCATCCCAATAGTGGTGGCTTCCCAGGACAAACAGGAGCAATCTTAGCCCATCTGAGAAGCTACCTGCACTCAGACTTGTAGACTGATATCCCCAGAGGACAAAGGAATGAACAGGCCCCTAGGCCCTAATCGGATCCATTGCTTTGGTTTCCAGGCATCTTCCTCAGAGGCCTGGATTTTAGTACCAGCATATGGCTGTTTCTTGACTCACCCATCAGAACAAATCTCATCTACACATGGGAAACTTGCTACGTGGGAGGTGTGTCAAAGCCTCTTTTTTCGGAGAACCCTTCAGGGCCCCAGTGCCACCGCTTCATTCCAAGGTCTCCATAGACACAAAATCATATTAGGCACATGCACGGGAGAAACCAATTCAACTCAGCATATTCGGTTGCTCCGCGAGATCCAGCATATCTAACTTGTCTTGTTGCCAGGAGACAATTGGAATGCGAGGTGGCCTACCCCGCCATCCATCCTAAGAACGCTGCTCAGAATCATTGGCCTGGAGCCAACCAACAGGTCTCAATTGTCCTGCAGAAGAATCTTTGCAGTTTGGAGCTTCTCACAACTCCCATCGTGGGAAAACCCCCATGGCCTCGTGATCCACCCCCCCTTCAAGTAGGGGCCATCAGGGACAGAATGTCCAACCTGAGCGATCGTCTGATCCTCGCCCTGACTTCAGATGCACGAGATCTCGATTCAGGTCTGTAGATTGTGCCTGCCATATCCTCACCCAGAAACCTAGGCCTAGCTTGGGTTCTCAGACTTCCGTCCTCAGACTACTGGCCCACAAGCCCTCCAGTTTGGCAATCCAGAACTACAATGCAGCACTCAGCCTGCCCTCCAGAAGAAAAACATTGCCCTCTGGGGCTACCCAGAAACCCCAAATGAGGATCAACCTGCACGCCATTCGGCTGTACCCCAAATATATAGGCTGACTTGGGCACTAATGCCCTTTCTGACACAGCTTGAGCCTGGACCTCCTGGCCCCACCCAGAGAGCTGGCCGCACAATGAGCACATCGGACCCGCCATGGCCTTAGGTCGTCATCTCTTCTCAACCTCGGTTTTCATGCTTCCGAACCTAGACCTTATCTCCAATCACGGGTTTGAAAATGATGCAGACATCAGAACTCTTTCCCCATGGCAAGAAACCTTGTGGTTGGCATGTGGTCCAAGGTTCATTGTACTTGAAACCAGTGTGGCCCATGAGGCCCCGCCCATGCTTGCGGGCCACATTGGTCACAAACACACATTGTGACCCTCAGCCTGAGCCCAGTCCTCAGGTAAGGCCTCTCAGTGGCTGGATGGAGAGACAGCATATTGGGCTTGCCATGCCCCTAGGCTCCAATTTTTAACCGTAGTTCGTGTTGTCCCTTCACTCTTCCCCGGGGTCTGCTTTGGATTTCCTCTTTTGGTGGGACACCTGAGGCAACAAACCTGAAAGGAGTCCTCCCATCCCACAGATTGAGGAAAAACAATTGGGATCGTGCCAAATCCACAGAGAGCAAGATTCGTCCATGGCCCAGGAGGCCTCCCCAACATTCCAGGGCCATCGCTGATACAAAATCCAGTTACAAAAGACTGAGCACGCGCCTCAGACTCGCTCATTCTTCATATCCTGAAGAGTTCTTCAGATAAGAACCTACACGGCACTCGAAGGCACCCAACATATATAGTCTAACCTGGGCACTAATGCACTGTCTGAAAACCTGAGCCCGGACCTCGTGACCAACACCCAGACAGCTGACCGCACACTGAGCACATAGACCCGCCATGGCCTTAGGTCATCATCTCTTCCCTACCTCAGTTTTCAGTCTTCAGAACCTAGACCTTATCTCCAATCACTGCCCAGGGGTGACTGTGATGCAGAAATCAGAACTCTTCCTTACCCATGGCAAGAAACCTTATGGTTGGCATGTTGTCCAAAGTTCAGTGTAGGGGAAACCAGCATTCACCCTGAGGCCCCGCCCATTCTTGAGTGCGACGAGGGCATAAACACGCATTGTGACCCTCAGCGTGAGTCCTGTCCTCTAGTACGTCATCTCAGTGGCTAGAACAATAGATGCCATAATGGCTTGACATGTCCCTAAGCCCCAAATTTAAACCAGATTTCTGGTTGTCCAATCGCCCCTCCCCAGTTCTCTACTCTGTAATCCCTCATTTGGTGGGGTTTGAAAAACAAAAAAAAACAAACAACAAAAAAAAAAAAAAAAACGGATTTCTTCCATCCCACAGAATGACCACAAACGCTTTGGATTGGGCCAAACCCCCAGAGAGTAGGACTCGTCCATTTCCCATGAAGTCACCCGGATATTTCATGACCATGAATGGCACGATATCCAGAGATAAAAACTTGAGCAAGAGCCTCACACTCGCCCATTTTTCATATCCCGAAGAGTTCTCCTCATGGTCTGTCGATCAGTCCTGCCATACCTATGACCCGAAACATAATCCGAGTTTGTGTTTTAGGACAACTGTCCAAACAGCCCAGGCCTACACACCCTACAGGCTCAGGCCCCTGGACCCAACCTGAGGACTGTACTTGCCCTCTCCAAGGGAATTCTGTGTGCCCATTCCAATGGCCACAACTCTACTAATAGAATAAACCTCCAAAGTCCCTGAGGCCATCCAATAGTGGTGGCTTCCCAGGAAAAACAGGAGCAATCTTAGCCCATCTGAGAAGCTACCTGCACTCAGACTTGTAGACTGATATCCCCAGAGGACAAAGGAATGAACAGGCCCCTAGGCCCTAATCGGATCCATTGCTTTGGTTTCCAGGCATCTTCCTCAGAGGCCTGGATTTTAGTACCAGCATATGGCTGTTTCTTGACTCACCCATCAGAACAAATCTCATCTACACATGGGAAACTTGCTACGTGGGAGGTGTGTCAAAGCCTCTTTTTCGGAGAACCCTTCAGGGCCCCAGTGCCACCGCTTCATTCCAAGGTCTCCATAGACACAAAATCATATTAGGCACATGCACGGGAGAAACCAATTCAACTCAGCATATTCGGTTGCTCCGCGAGATCCAGCATATCTAACTTGTCTTGTTGCCAGGAGACAATTGGAATGCGAGGTGGCCTACCCCGCCATCCATCCTAAGAACGCTGCTCAGAATCATTGGCCTGGAGCCAACCAACAGGTCTCAATTGTCCTGCAGAAGAATCTTTGCAGTTTGGAGCTTCTCACAACTCCCATCGTGGGAAAACCCCCATGGCCTCGTGATCCACCCCCCCTTCAAGTAGGGGCCATCAGGGACAGAATGTCCAACCTGAGCGATCGTCTGATCCTCGCCCTGACTTCAGATGCACGAGATCTCGATTCAGGTCTGTAGATTGTGCCTGCCATATCCTCACCCAGAAACCTAGGCCTAGCTTGGGTTCTCAGACTTCCGTCCTCAGACTACTGGCCCACAAGCCCTCCAGTTTGGCAATCCGGAACTACAATGCAGCACTCTGCCTGCCCTCCAGAAGAAAAACATTGCCCTCTGGGGCTACGCAGAAACCCCAAATGAGGATCAACCTGCACGCCATTCGGCTGTACCCCAAATATATAGGCTGACCTGGGCACTAATGCCCTTTCTGACACAGCCTGAGCCTGGACCTCCTGGCCCCACCCAGAGAGCTGGCCGCACACTGAGCACATCGGACCCGCCATGGCCTTAGGTCGTCATCTCTTCTCAACCTCGGTTTTCATGCTTCCGAACCTAGACCTTATCTCCAATCACGGCCCGGGTTTGAAAATGATGCAGACATCAGAACTCTTTCCCCATGGCAAGAAACCTTGTGTTTGGCATGTTGTCCAAGGTTCATTGTACTTGAAACCAGTGTGGCCCATGAGGCCCCGCCCATGCTTGCGGGCCACATTGGTCACAAACACACATTGTGACCCTCAGCCTGAGCCCAGTCCTCAGGTAAGGCCTCTCAGTGGCTGGATGGAGAGACAGCATATTGGGCTTGCCATGCCCCTAGGCTCCAATTTTTAACCGTAGTTCGGGTTGTCCCTTCACTCTTCCCCGGGGTCTGCTTTGGATTTTGGATTTCCTCTTTTGGTGGGACACCTGAGGCAACAAACCTGAAAGGAGTCCTCCCATCCCACAGATTGAGGAAAAACAATTGGGATCGTGCCAAATCCACAGAGAGCAAGATTCGTCCATGGCCCAGGAGGCCTCCCCAACATTCCGGGGCCATCGCTGATACAAAAAATCCAGTTACAAAAGACTGAGCACGCGCCTCAGACTCGCTCATTCTTCATATCCTGAAGAGTTCTTCAGATAAGAACCTACACGGCACTCGAAGGCACCCAACATATATAGTCTAACCTGGGCACTAATGCACTGTCTGAAAACCTGAGCCCGGCCTCGTAACCAACACCCAAACCGCTGACCGCACACTGAGCACATAGACCCGCCATGGCCTTAGGTCATCATCTCTTCCCTACCTCAGTTTTCAGGCTTCAGAACCTAGACCTTATCTCCAATCACTGTCCAGGGGTGACTGTGATGCAGAAATCAGAACTCTTCCTTACCCATGGCAAGAAACCTTATGGTTGGCATGTTGTCCAAAGTTCAGTGTAGGGGAAACCAGCATTCACCCTGAGGCCCCGCCCATTCTTGAGTGCGACGAGGGCATAAACACGCATTGTGACCCTCAGCGTGAGTCCTGAGCTCTAGTACGTCATCTCAGTGGCTAGAACAATAGATGCCATAATGGCTTGACATGTCCCTAAGCCCCAAATTTAAACCAGATTTCTGGATGTCCAATCGCCCCTCCCCAGTTCTCTACTCTGTAATCCCTCATTTGGTGGGGTTTGAAAAACAAAACAAAACAACAACAACAACAACAACAAAAAAAACGGATTTCTTCCATCCCACAGAATGACCACAAACGCTTTGGATTGGGCCAAACCCCCAGAGAGTAGGACTCGTCCATTTCCCATGAAGTCACCCGGATATTTCATGACCATGAATGGCACGATATCCAGAGATAAAAACTTGAGCAAGAGCCTCACACTCGCCCATTTTTCATATCCCGAAGAGTTCTCCTCATGGTCTGTCGATCAGTCCTGCCATACCTATGACCCGAAACATAATCTGAGTTTGTGTTTTCGGACAACTGTCCAAACAGCCCAGGCCTACACACCCTACAGGCTCAGGCCCCTGGACCCAACCTGAGGACTGTACTTGCCCTCTCCAAGGGAATTCTGTGTGCCCATTCCAATGGCCACAACTCTACTAATAGAATAAACCTCCAAAGTCCCTGAGGCCATCCCAATAGTGGTGGCTTCCCAGGACAAACAGGAGCAATCTTAGCCCATCTGAGAAGCTACCTGCACTCAGACTTGTAGACTGATATCCCCAGAGGACAAAGGAATGAACAGGCCCCTAGGCCCTAATCGGATCCATTGCTTTGGTTTCCAGGCATCTTCCTCAGAGGCCTGGATTTTAGTACCAGCATATGGCTGTTTCTTGACTCACCCATCAGAACAAATCTCATCTACACATGGGAAACGTGCTACATGGGAGGTGTGTCAAAGCCTCTTTTTCGGAGAACCCTTCAGGGCCCCAGTGCCACCGCTTCATTCCAAGGTCTCCATAGACACAAAATCATATTAGGCACATGCACGGGAGAAACCAATTCAACTCAGCATATTCGGTTGCTCCGCGAGATCCAGCATATCTAACTTGTCTTGTTGCCAGGAGACAATTGGAATGCGAGGTGGCCTACCCCGCCATCCATCCTTAGAACCCTGCTCAGAATCATGGGCCTGGAGCCAACCAACAGGTCTCAATTGTCCTGCAGAAGAATCTTTGCAGTTTGGAGCTTCTCACAACTCCCATCGTGGGAAAACCCCCATGGCCTCGTGATCCACCCCCCCTTCAATAGGGGCCATCAGGGACAGAATGTCCAACCTGAGCGATCGTCGGATCCTCGCCCTGACTTCAGATGCACGAGATCTCGATTCAGGTCTGTAGATTGTGCCTGCCATATCCTCACCCAGAAACCTAGGCCTAGCTTGGGTTCTCAGACTTCCGTCCTCAGACTACTGGCCCACAAGCCCTCCAGTTTGGCAATCCAGAACTATAATGCAGCACTCTGCCTGCCCTCCAGAAGAAAAACATTGCCCTCTGGGGCTACCCAGAAACCCCAAATGAGGATCAACCTGCACGCCATTCGGCTGTACCCCAAATATATAGGCTGACCTGGGCACTAATGCCCTTTCTGACACAGCCTAAGCCTGGACCTCCTGGCCCCAACCAGAGAGCTGGCCGCACACTGAGCACATCGGACCCGCCATGGCCTTAGGTCATCATCTCTTCTCAACCTCGGTTTTCATGCTTCCGAAACTAGACCTTATCTCCAATCACGGCCCGGGTTTGAAAATGATGCAGACATCAGAACTTTTTCCCCATGGCAATAAACCTTGTGTTTGGCATGTTGTCCAAGGTTCATTGTACTTGAAACCAGTGTGGCCCATGAGGCCCCGCCCATGCTTGCGGGCCACATTGGTCACAAACACACATTGTGACCCTCAGCCTGAGCCCAGTCCTCAGGTAAGGCCTCTCAGTGGCTGGATGGAGAGACAGCATATTGGGCTTGCCATGCCCCTAGGCTCCAATTTTTAACCGTAGTTCGGGTTGTCCCTTCACTCTTCCCCGGGGTCTGCTTTGGATTTCCTCTTTTGGTGGGACACCTGAGGCAACAAACCTGAAAGGAGTCCTCCCATCCCACAGATTGAGGAAAAACAATTGGGATCGTGCCAAATCCACAGAGAGCAAGATTCGTCCATGGCCCAGGAGGCCTCCCCAACATTCCGGGGCCATCGCTGATACAAAATCCAGTTACAAAAGACTGAGCACGCGCCTCAGACTCGCTCATTCTTCATATCCTGAAGAGTTCTTCAGATAAGAACCTACACGGCACTCGAAGGCAGGCAAGATATATAGTCTAACCTGGGCACTAATGCACTGTCTTACAACCTAGCCCAGACCTCGTGACCAACACCCAGAAGCTGACCGCACACTGAGCACATCAGACCCGCCATGGCCTTAGGTCATCATCTCTTTCTACCTCAGTTTTCAGGCTTCAGAACCTAGACATTATCTCCAATCCCTGCCCAGGGGTGACTGTGATGTAGAAATCAGAACTCTTCCTTACCCATGGCAAGAAACCTTGTTGTTAGCATGTTGTCCAACGTTCAGTGTAGGAGAAACCATCATTCACCCTGAGCCCCGCCCATTCTTGAGTGCGACGAGGGCATAAACACGAATTGTGACCCACAGCGTGATTCCTGTCCTCTAGTAAACCCTCTCAGTGGCTGGACCATTAGATCATAATGGGTTTGAAATGTCACTAGGCCCCAATTTTTAACCAGATTTCTGGTTGTCCAGTCGCCCCTCCCCAGGGCTCTACTCTGGAATCCCTCATTTGGTGGGACACCTGAGGTTGAAAAACAAAACAAAACAAATCAACAACAACAGAACAACGGACTTCTTCCATCCCACAGAATGACCCCAAACTCTTTGGACGGGGCCAAACCCCCAGAGAGTAAGACTCGTCCATTTCCCATGAAGTCACCCGGAAATTTCACGAACATGAGTGACACGATATCCAGAGACAAAAACTTGAGCAAGAGCCTCACACTCGCCCTTTTTTCATATCCCGAAGAGTTCTCCTCATGGTCTGTAGATCAGTACTGCGATACCTATGACCCGAAACAGAAGCCGAGTTTGTGTTTTCAGACAACTGTCCAAACAGCCCTGGCCTACACACGCTACAGGCTCAGGCCCCTGGAGCCAAACCTGACAACTGTGCTTGCCCTCTCCAAGGGAATTGTATGTGCCCATTCCAATGGCCTCAACCCCACTAATATGATAAACCTCCGAAGTCCCTGAGGCCATCCCAATATTTGTGGCTTCCCAGGACAAACAGGGGAAATCTGGGCCCATCTGAGCCCCTACCGGCACTCAGACCCGTAGACTGATATCCCCAGAGGTAAAAAGGAACGAACAGGCCCATAGGCCCCTATCGGATCTATTGCTTTGGTTTCCAGGCATCTCTCCTTAGAGATCCTTAGAACCCTTAGAACCCTGCTCTTGCGTCGTTCCTTATGGGACATCCTTGAGCCATCCAACAGGTGTCGACTGTCCCACAGGAGTCCTTGTTCATGGACCATCTCACAACTCATATCATGGAAAGCTTCCAAGTTCACATGATGACCCCAATCTTCATGAAGTCGGATCATGGAAAGAAACTCCAACCTGAACCAACGGCTGATCTTCGCCTTGACTTCAGATGCACGAGATCTTGATTAAGCTCTTCAGAGTGCACCTGCTGTGCACTCACCCCAAAACCTAAGCATAGCTGGTGTTCTCAGACTTCCGTCCTCACTCTCCTGGACCATACGCCCTCCATTTTGAGATTTCCGATGACACAGTGCTGCACTCTGCCTGCCCTCTAGAAGAAAAACGTTGCCCTATGGGTGTACCCAGAAACCTCAAATGAGGATAAACCTGCATGCCACTCAACTGTACACCAATTATATAGTCTAGCATGTGCACTAATGCCCTGTCTGACACAACCTGAGGCCTGAAATCCCAACCGACACCCAGACAGCTTGCCGTACACTGAGAACATCTGAACCACCATGGCCTTAGGTTGCCATCTCTTTCCAACCTGGTTTTCAGGCTACAGAAACTTAGACCTTATCTCTACTCATTTCCCATGGGTGAACGTGATGCAGAAATCATAACTCCTCCTTCCCTCTCGCCAGAATCTTGTGTTTGGCATCTTATCCAACGTTCAGTGTAGGACCCCTGTAGGGCCTACAGGAGTAGTAGTAGTAGGGCCCCTGAGGGTAGTGTAGGGTCCCTGAGGCCCTGCCCATGCTTAAGAGCTGCGGTGGGCACAAACACACATTGGGACCCTCAGTTTGAGCCCTGTCCTCAAGTAAAGCCTCTCAATGGCTGGACCATGATCCCGCATATGGAGACTGCCATGCCCCAAGTCACCCAATCTTAACCAGATTTAGAGACATCTAGTCACCCCTACTCAGGGCTCTGCTCTGGAATCCCTCTTTGGTGGGACATTTGAGGTAAGTAAACACAGAAAGGATTCCTCCCACCCACAGAATGACCCCAATCACTTGGGATCAGGCCACCCTAGAGAGAAATACTCCTCCATGGCCCGTGAGGCCAGCCCGACATTCCACGGCCACTATTGACACAAAATCCAGAGACATAAGCCTCACCCTTAGGTCATAGCCCAAAAAATTCTCCTCA
The DNA here is from genome assembly GCF_011764305.1 of Mustela putorius furo. NCBI lineage: Eukaryota > Metazoa > Chordata > Mammalia > Carnivora > Mustelidae > Mustela > Mustela putorius. Next base: position 35,053 of record NW_025421842.1, read on the forward strand.
TAGTATGTAGATCGGGCCTGCCATACCTACGTCCCCAAACCATGTTTTCAGACTTCTATCCTGACATCCCTGTCCCACACACCCTCCAGGCTGAGGCCCCTGGAGCCACACCTCAGGACTGTGCCTGCCCTCTCCAAGGAAATTCTTCCCATTCCATTGGCCACAACCCTACAGATTAGGAGAAACCTCCAAAGTCCCAGAGGCCATTCCAATAGTGTAGGCCGCCCAGTACAAAGAGGGGTGATCTGTCACAAGCTGAGCAACCACCTCAACTCAACCGTAGACAGATATCCCAAGAGAAAGGTATTAAACTGGACAGGCCCCTAGAACGTAATTGGTTCCATTGCTTTTGTTTCTAAGCATCTCTCCTCAGAGGCCTGTTTTCCAATACCAGCATATGGCGGATTGCAGAGATACCAATCAGAACAAATCTTGTCTCCACATGGAAAACTTATCCTTTGGAGCTCTGTAAAAACCTCCAGTTAGGAGAAACCTTCAGGTAACCGGAGCCACCGCCCTAATCCAAGGACTATACGGACACAAACCCGCATTATGACCATTCGGCAGGAGAGTACATTTCAACTCAGCCCCGTTGATTACTCCCCCAGAGCCAGAATATCAAATCCGCCTTGTCGCTAGGAGACAACTTGAATGTAAAGCAGACTCTCTAGGCATCCATCGTTGGAATCCTGCTCTGGCGCCGTTCCATATGGGATGTCCTGGGAGCCTTCCAACAGGTCTTGACTGTCCTGCAGAAGGAATCCTTGCAGATTGGAGCATCTCACAACTCCTATCATGGGAAAACCTACATGGCCTCATGAGATGCTCCCCTTTATAAAGGGGCCATCATGGACAGAAACTCCAACCTGAGCCAACTTCTGATCCATTGGCCTCTCCTCAGAGGCCTGGTTTCCAATATCAGAATATGGGGGTTTCCTAAGGAAACAATCAGAACAGATCTCATCTCCACATGAGAAACTTGCTCTTTGGAGCTGTGTCAATACCTCAGGTTAGGAGGATCCTTCAGGGCGCTGGCACCATGGCCCAATTCCAAGGTCTCCAAGGACACAAACTTACATTATGATCCATCCTCAGGAGAGTCCATTTCAAATCCACCCCCTCGGCTGCTCACCCAGAGCCAGCAGATCAAACCTGCCTTGTCACTAGGAGACAGTTGGAATGCGAGGTGGGCTGCCCAGGCATCCATCCTTAGAACCCTGCTCTGGAGAATTTCTTTATGGGACGTCTTGAATCCAACCAACCTGTCTTGACTGTCTCGCAGAATGAATCCTTGCGGTTTGAAGCATCACACAATCCCACTGTGAGAAAACCTCCATTTCCTCATGATGCCCCACACCTTCATAAATGGGCCATCATGGACAGAAACTCCATCCTAAGCCAAAGTCTGATCCGTGCCCTGAATTCAGAAGCACGAGATCTCGATTCAGCACTTGAGAGTGTGCCTGCTGTGCCCTCGCCCCGAAACCTAAGCCTAACTTGTGTTCTCAGACTTCCGTCTTCACAATCCTGGCCACACCCCTCCAGTTTGGCAATTCTGGAGACACAATGCAGAACTCTGCCTGCCCTCCAGAAGAAAAATGTTGCCCTATAGGGCTAACCAGAAACGCCAAATGAGTAACAACCTGCATGCCACTCCACCATACCCCAATTATACAATCTAGCCTGTGCACTAAAGCCCTGTCTGACACAGCCTGAAGGCAGACCTCCAGTCCAACACCCAGACAGCTGGCCGTACACTGAGCATATCAAACCCACAATGGCTTTCGGCCATCATCTCTACCCAACCTCAGTTTTTTCACCTTCAGAACCTAGACCTTATCTCCACTCACTGCTCAGGTGTGAACGTGATACAAGAATCAGAACTTCTCCTTCGCCATGGAAAGAAACCTTGTGGTTGGCATGTTGTCCAACGTTCTTTGTAGGAGAAAGCAGCATGGACAATGAGGCCCCACCTATCCCTGAGGGCTACAATTTGCACAAACACACATTGTGACCCTCAGCGTGAGCCCTATCCTCATGTAAAGCCTCTTAGTGACTGGAACAACAGCCCACATATGGGGCTTGCAAAGCCCCTAGTCACCCAATCTCAACCAGAGTTAGAGATGTCTAGTCACCTCTACTCAGGGCTCTGCTCTGGAATCCCTCTTTGGTGGGACACCTGAGGTAAAAAAAAAAAAAAAAATACAGAAAGGACTCTTCCCATCCACAGAATGATCCCAACCACTTGGGATCAGGCCAAATCACCAGAGAAAGACTTGTCCATGGCCCATGAGGACACCCCGACATTCCACGGCCACCGTAGGCACAAAATCCAGAGACAAAAGCCTGAGCAAACGCCACATACTCGCCCTTTGTTCATAGCCCGGAAAATTCTCACGGTCTGTAGATCGAGCCTTCATACATACATCCCCAAACCTAAGCTGAGTTTGTGTTTTCAGACTTCTGTCCCCACAGTCCTGGCCCACACACCTTCCAAGCTGGGGCCCCTGGAGCCACACCTGAGGACTGTGGCTTCCCTCTCCAGGGGAATTCTGGCATTTCCATTGGCCACAACCCTTAGATTAGGAGAAACCTCCAAACTCCCCGAGGCCATCCCAATAATTTTGGCTGCCCAGGACAAACAGGGATGATCTTTCACAAGTTAGGAAACTACCTCCACTCAGACCCAGAGACAGATATCCCCATAGAACAAGATTGAACTGGACAGGCACTTAGGCCCTAATCAGATCCATTGCTTTTGTTTCCAGGCATCTCTCCTCAGAGGCCTGGTTACCAATACCAGCATATGGGGGATTACTGAGGCACTCATAGAAAAATCTCGTCTCCACATAGGAAATGTACTCTTTGGAGCTCTATAAAAACCTCTGTTTAGGAGAATCTTTCAGGGCCCCGGATCAAGTGCCCCATTCCAAGGTCTCCATGGACTTAAACCCACATTATGATCTATCCTCGGTAGAGTCCATGTCAACTCATGCCCCTTGGTTTTTCTCCCCCAGGGCCTGCAGATCAAACCTGCCTTGTTGCTAGGAGACAACTAGAATGGGAGGCGGGCTGCCCAGGCATCCATCCTTAGAACCCTACTCTGGAGTCGTTCCATATGGGACATCCTATAGCCATCCAACAGGTCTCAAGTGTCCCACAGAAGGAATCTTTGCAGTCTGGTGCATCTCACAACTCCCATTGTGGGAAAATCTTCATGGCCTCTTGAGACGCTCCACTTTATAAAGGGGCCATCATGGACAGAAACTCCAACCTGAGCAAACGTCTGATATTCGCCCTGGCTTCAGGTGCATGAGATCTTGATTCAGCTCTGCAGAGTGTGCCTTCTGTGACCTCTCCCCAAAAACTAAGCCTAGCTTGTGTTCTCAGACTACCGTCCTCACACCCCTGGCCCAAAAGCCTTACAGTTTGGCAATACTGGGGCCACAATGCAGCACTCTGCCTGCACTCCAGAAGAAAAACGTTGCCTTATGGAGCTACCTAGAAACCCGAATGAGGATCAACTGAACGCCACTCGACTGCACCCCAAATATACAGTCTACCCTGTCTAATGCCCTGTCTGACACAGCATGAGCCCACACCTCCAGACCTACGGTCAACAGCTAGCCACACACTGAGCTCATTGTACCCATCAGGTCCTTAGGTCTTCATCTCTTCCCAACCTCGGTTTTCGGGTTTCAGAACCTAGACCTAAACTCCAATCACTGTCCAGGGGTGAACGTGATGCAGAAATCACAACTCTTCCTTCGCCATGGCCGGAAACCTTGTGGTTGGCATATTCTCCAACGTTCAGTGTAGGAGAATCCAGCGTGGCCCATGAGGCCCTTCCCATGCTTGAGGGCCTTGTTGGGCACAAATAGGCATTGTGACCCTCAGCATGAGCCCTGTCCTGAAGGAAGACCTCTCAGTGTCTGAATCAAGAGCCCACATATTGGACTTGCCATGCCCCTAGGCCCCCAAACTTAAACAGAGTTGGGGTTATCCAGTTGTCCCTCCCAAGGACTCTGCACTGGAATCCCTCTTTTATTGGCACACATGAGGTACATAAAATAAAATAAAAACAGAAAGGACTCCTCCCATCCCACAGAATGTACCTAAACTCTTGGGATTGGGTCAAATTCTCAGAGAAGGAAAGCCGTCCACAACCCATGAGGCCACGCCAGCATTCGACCCACATTGTTGACACAAATCCAGAGACCAAACCTGAGCAAGCACCTCAAACTGACCCTTTTTCTTAACCCGAAGTGTTATCACGGTCTGTAGATTGGGCGTGCTATACCTATGTCCCCAATCCTAAGCGGAGTTTGTGTTTTCAGACTTCTGTCCCCACAGGCCTGGGCCCTCACACCCTCAAGGCTGGGCCCCTATAGCCAAACTCAGAACTGTGCCTGCCCTCTCCAGGGGATTTCTGCCCATTCCATTGGCCACAACCCTATAGATTAGGAGATACTCCAAAGTCCCGAGGCCATTCTCAATATTATAGGCTGCCCAGGACAAACAGGGGCGATCTGACACAAGCCGAGCAACTACCTCCCCTCAGATCCATAGACACGTATCCCCAGGAAAGAGATTGAACCGGACAGGCACCTAGGCCCTAATCATATCCATTGCTTTTCTTTCCAGGCATCTCTCCTCAGAGTCCTGGTTTCCAATACCAGCATATGGGAGATTCCTTAGGCACTCATCAAAACAATTCTCTTCTTTACATAGGAAACTTACTCTTTAGAGCTCCATCAAAACCTCCGGTTATGAACATCCCTCAAGGCCCCGGATCAAGCACCCCATTCCAAGGTCTCCATGGACACAAATGCACATTATGACCCATCCTCAACTCACCCATTTCAACACACCCGCCTCGGTTACTCCCCTATATCCAGCAGATCGAACTTGCCTTGGCGCTATGAGACACCTGGAATGGGAGGCAGGCTGCCCACGCAATCATCCTTAGAACCCTGCTCTGGATAGCTTCCTTATGGGATGTCCTGGAGCCATCCAGCAGGTCTCGACTGTCCCACGGAAGGAATCATTGCGGTTTGGAGCATCTCACAATTCCCATCGTGGGAAAACCTCCATGGCCTCGTGACACCCTCCCCTTCATGAAGGGGCCGTCATGGACAGAAACTCCAACCTGAGCCAACGTCTGATCCTAGCTCTGTCTTCAGGTACACGGGATCTCGAATCATCTCTGCAGAGGGTTCCTGCCGTCCCCTCACCCCAAAATCTAAGTCTGGATTGTGTTCTCAGAATTTTTTTTTCCTCACACTCCTGGCCCTCAAGCCTTCCAGTTTGGGAATTCTGGAGCCACTATGTGACACTGTGTCTTCCTTCCAGAAGAAAAACGTTGCCCTCTGGGGCTTCCCAGTAACCACAAATGAGTACCAACCTGCACCGAAACTCGACTGCACCCCAATGATACAGTCTAGCCTGGGCACTAATTCCCTGTCTGCCACAGCTTGAGCCTGCACCTCCCAACCCACACTCAAGAGCTGGCCGAACACTGAGCACATCAGACACACCATGGCCTTAGGTCTTCATCTCTTCCCAACCTCAGTTTTCAGGCTTCAGAACCTAGACCTTAAATCCAATCACAGTCCAGGAGTGAAAGTGTTGCAGAAATTAGAACTCCTTCTTCCCCATGGCCAGAAACCTTGTGGTTGCCATATTGTGCAACGTTCAGTGTAGGAGAAACCAGCATGGTACATTAGGCCACGCCCTGACTTGAGGGGCTCCTTGGGCACAAAAAACACATTGTGAAACTCAATGTGAGCCCTATGCTCAAGGAAGGCCTCTCAGTGTCTGGACCAAGAGCCCACATATGGGGCTTAACCATGTTCTTAGGTCCCAATGTTAACCAGAGTTCTGGTTGTCCAGTCGCCCCTCCCCAGGACTCTGCTGTGGAATCCCTCTTTTGGTGGTCCACCTGAGGTAAAAAAAAAAAAAAAAAAAAACAGAAAGGCCTCCTCCTTCCCACAGAATGACCCCAAACTCTTGGGATTGGGTCAAATCCCCAGAAAGGGAGCCTCATCGATGGCCCATGAGGACACCCGGACATTCCATGGCAATCGGTGACACATATCCAGAAAAAAATAAGCATGAGCAAGCACCTCACTTTCTCCCTTTGTTCATATCCCGAAGAGTTCTCCTCATGGTCTATATATCGGGCCGGCCATACCTACAGACCCAAACCTAAGTGGAGTTTGTGTTTTCAGACTTTTGTCCAAATAGCCCTGGACCACACACGCTCCACACTTGGGTCCCTGGAGCCACACCTCAGGACTGTTCTTCCCTTTCAAGAGAATTCTTCCCATTCCATTGGCCACAACCTTGCAAATTAGGAAAAACCTCCAAAGTTACCGAGGCCATCCCAATAGTGTAGGCCGCCCAGGACAACACAGGTGTGATCTCAAACCAGCTGAGCAACTACCTCCACTCAGACAAAAGATGTCCCCAGAGAAGAATATTGAACCGGACAGGCCCCTAGGCCCTAATCAGATCCATTGCTTTGGTTTCCAGGCATCTCTCCTCAGAGGCCTCATTTCCAATACCAGCAAATGGTGGTTTCCTGAGGCACCAATAAGAACAAATCTCGTCTCCCCATGGAAAACTTGCTCATTGGAGCTTTGTTATCACCTCTGGTTAGGAGAATCCTTCAGGGCCCTGGTGCCACTGCCCATACCAAGGTCTCAATGGACTCAAACCAACATTAAGACCATCCTCAGGAAAGTCCATTTCAACTCATTTAAGACCATGCTCAGGAAAGTCCATTCCAACTCAGCCCCCTCTGATGCTACCCCAAGCCAGCAGATCAAACGTTTCTTGTTGCTAGGAGACAATTGGAATTGAGGCTGTCTGCCCAGGCATCCATACTTAGAAACCTGTTCTGGAAAAATACCTTAAGAGACGTCCTGGAGCCATCCAACAAATCTTAATTGTCCCACAGAAGGAATCCTTGCGGTTTGGAGCATCTCACAACTCTAATAGTGGGAATACCCCCATGGCCTCATAATGCCCCCCCCCTTCATGAAGGGGCCAACATGGACAGAAACTCCAACCTGAGCCAAAGTCTGATCCTCGACCTGACTTCAGACTCATGAGATCTCAATTCAGCTCTGCAGAGTGTGCCTGCCATGTCCATTCCCCGAAACCTAAGCCTAGCTTGTGTTCTCAGACTTCCGTCCTCACTCTCCTGGCCCACAAGCCCTCCAGTTTGGGAATTCCGAAGCCACAATGCAGCACTCTGCCTGCCCTCCAGAAGAAAAACTTTGCCCTATGCTGCTAATAATAAACCCCAAATGATTATCTAATGCATGCCACTCAACTGTAAAGCAATTATACAGCCTACCCTGAATACGAATGCCCTGTCTGGCACAGCCTGAGACAAGACATCCCAAACGACACCTAGACAGCGGGCTCCAACCTGGACACAAGGGACCCGCTATGGCTGTAGTTCGTCATCTCTTCCCAACCTCGGTTTTCAGGCTTCAGAACCTAGACCTTATCTCCAATCACTGCCCTGGTGTGAACGTGATGCAGAAATTAGAATTCCTCCTTCCCCATGTCCAGAAACCTTGTGGTTGGCATATTGTCCAACATTCAATGTGGGAAAACCTGCATTGTCGGAAAAGTCCACGCCAGTGCTTGAGGGCCGCTTAGGGCACAGACATGCATTGTGACCTGTAGCGTGAGTCCCTTATTAAAGTAACGCCTCTCAGTGGCTGGACCAAGATCCTGCATATGGGGCTTGTCATATCCATAGGCCCCCAGGTTAACCAGAGAGCGAGTATTCCAGTTGTCAGTACCCACTTCTTGCTCCAGAATCCCTCTACTGGGGGGACACATGAAGCAGAAAACAGGACTCTTCCCTTCCCACAGAATGACCCCAAAATCTTGGGGGCTGGACAAACTACCAGAGAGGGAGACTTATACGACCCATGAGGCAACTCCTACATTAAATGGCCATTGTGGACAAAATATCCAGAGACAAAAGACTGAGCGACTGCCTCCCACTCACCCTTCTTTCATATCCAGAGGAGCTCCCCTCACGGACTGTAGATCAGGCCTGCCATAACCTCGTACCCAAACCTGAGCTGAGTTTGGGTTTTTGGATGTCAGTCTGCACAGCCGTGGCCCACACTGCCTCCAGGCTGGGGTCTCTGGAGCCACACCACAGAACTGTGCCTGCTCTCTCCTAAGAAACTAACCGTTCCATTGGCCACAACTCTACAAAATAGTAGAAACCTCAAGGTCCCCAAGGACATCCCACTACCACAAGCCGCACTGGACAAACAGGGGCATTATGACACCAGCTGAGCAACTACTACCTCCATGCAGACACACAGACTGATATCCGCAGAGACGGAAGATTGAACCAGGCAGGCCCCTAGGCCCTATTATGAACTCTGTCTTTGGTGTCCAGGTATCACTCCTCAGAGGCCTGGGTTCGAAGACCAGCATATGGGGCTATCCGGAGGCACCAGACAGAACACCTCTCATCTCCACATGGAAAGCTTCCTTGTTGGAGTTGTGTCAAACCCTTCGGGTTGGAGAATCCTGCAGAGTCCCTTAGCTACTGCCACATTCCAAGGTCTCCATGGCCACCAACCCACATTATGACTCATCCTCATGAAAGTCCATTTAAACTCAGCCTTCTTGGTAGCTCACCCAAGAGCCCGCAGATTGAGCGTGCCTTGTCTCGACCAGGCAATGGGAAGGGGAGTTGGCGTTTCTCGGCATCCATGCTTAGGCCCCTGCTCTTGAGTCTTTCTGTATGGGGCATCCTGGAACCATCCCATAGTACTCGACTGTCCTGAAGAAGGAAACTTTGAAGTTTGGAGCAGCTCACAACTCCCAGCGTAGGGAAACCTCCCTGGCCTCATGACGCCCCCACCCCCTTCAGGAAGGGGCCGTCACGGACACAAACTCCAGCTTGAGGCAACATCTGATATTCGCCCTGAGCTCAGATGCAGGAGATCTCGATTCAGCCTCTGCACAGTGGGCCCAAACCTCGTGCTACCTTGTGTTTTCAGACTTCCTTCCTCACACTCCTGGCAAACATGTCTTCAAGACTTGGAATTCTGGAACCAAAATGCAGCCCTATGCTGGCCCTCCAGAAGAAAAACGTTGCTCTATGGGGATCTCCATAAACCCCAAATGAGGATCAACCTGCTCGGTTCTCGACCTCACCCCAATTGGATTGTTCGGTTTGTCCATTCATCCCTCCCCAGAGCTCTGCTTTGGAATCCCTCTTTTGGTGGGACACCTGAGGTAACAAAACTAAAAGGACTCCTCCCATCCTTCAGATTGACCCCAAACAATTGGGATTGGACCAAATTCACAGAGAGGAAGTCTCGTCCATGGCCCATGAGGCCTCCCCGAGACTCCACAGCCATCGTTGACAACAAATCCAGAGACAAAAGTCTGAGCAAGCGCCTCACACTCGCTCTTTTGTCGTATCCCGAAGAGTTCTCCTCACGGTCTGTAGATCGGGCCTGCCATACCTACTTCCCAAACCTAAGCCGAGTTTGTGTTTTCAGACTTCTGTCCCCACATTCCTGGCCCACAGACCCTTCAGGCTGTGGCCCCTGGAACCACACATCAGGACTGTGCCTGTCCATACCACGGGAATTCTGCCCATTCCATTGTCCACAATCGTACAAATTAGGAAAAACCTCCAGAGTCCCCAAGGACATCCCAATAATGTAGGCCGCCCAGGACAAACAAGGGTCATCTGAAACCAGCTGAGCATCTACCTCTACTCAGCGTAGATGGATGTCCCCAGAGAAGAAGATTGAATCAGACAGGCCCCTAGGCCTGAATCAGATTCATTGCTTTCGGTTACAGGTATCTCTCCTCAGAGGCCTGGTTTCCAATATTAGCATATGGGGATTTCATGAGGCAGCAATCAGAACAAATCTCTTCTCCACATGGGAAAATTATCCTTTGAAGATGTCTCAAAAACTCCAGTTAGGAGAATCCTTCAGGGCCTGTGTGCCACTGCCCCATTACAAGGTCTCCATAGACACAAAAACACATTAGGACCCATCCACAGGAGAGTCCATTTCAACTCAGCGTATTCGGTTGCTCGGCGAGATCCAGCAGATCTAACTTGTCTTGTTGCTAGGAGACAATTGGAATGTGAGGTGGCCTACCCCGCCATCCATCCTTAAAACCCTGCTCTGAATCATTCGCCTGGAGCCAACCAACAGGTCTCAATTGTGCTGCAGAAGAATCTTTGCAGTTGGGAGCTTCTCAGAACTCCCTTCGTGAGAGAACCGCCATGGCCACATGATCCCCCCCCTTCATAAAGGGGCCATCAGGGACATAATGTCCAACCTGAGCGATCGTCTGATCCTCACCCCGACTTCAGATGCACGGGATCTCGGTTCAGGTCTGTAGATTGTGCCTGCCATGTCCTCACCCTGAAACCTAAGCCTAGCAGTGTCCTCAGACTTCTGTCCACAGACTACTGGCTCACGAGTCCTCCAGTTTGGCAATCCAGAACTACAATGCAGCACTCAACCTGCCCTGAGAAGAAATACATTGCCCTCTAGGGCTACCTAGAAACCCCAAATGAAGATCAACCTGCACGACACTTGGCTATACCCAAAATATATAGGATGACCTGGGCAATAATGCCATTTCTGACACAGCCTGAGCCTGGACCTCCTAGGCCCACCCAGACAGCTGGCTAAAAACTGAGAACATCAGACCCCCCATGGCCTTAGGTCGTTATCCCTTCCTAACCTCAGTTTTCAGGCTTCAGAACCTAGACCTTATCCCCAATCACTGCCCAGGTTTGAAAATGATGCAGAAATCAGAATTCCTTCCCAATGGCAGGAAAACTTGTGGTTGGCTTGTTGTCCAACGTTCAGTGTAGTGGGAAACCAGTGTGTCCCTTGAGGCCCCGCCATTGCTCGCGGTCCAGATAGGTAGCAAACACACATTGTGACCCTCAGCCTTAGCCCAGTCCTCAGGTAAGGCCTCTCAGTGGCTGGATGAAGAGACAGCATATTGGGCTTGCCATGCCCCTAGGCCCCATTTTTAACCATAGTTCGTGTTGTCCCTTCACTCTTCCCCAGGGCTCTGCTTTGGAATTCCTCTTTTGGTGGGACACCTGATGTAACAACCCTGAAAGGAGTCCTCCATCCAACAGATTGACAAAAAACAATTGGGATTGGGCCAAATGAACAGAGAGCAAGATTCGTCCATGGCCCATGAGGCCTCCTCGACATTCCACGGCCATCACTGATACAAAATCCAGAGACAAAAGCCTAAGCAAGCGCCTCAGACTCGCACTATCTTCATATCCTGAAGATGTCTTCTCATGGTTTGTAGATCGGGCCTGCCATACCTACGTCCCCAAAAATAAGCTGAGTTTGTGTTTTCAGACTTCTGTCCTCAAAGTCCTGGGCCACACACCATCCAGGCTGGGGACCCTGAGCCACACATTAGGACTGTGCTTGTCCATACCACGGGTATTCTGCCCATTCCATTGTCCACATTCGTACATATTAGGAAAAACCTCCAGAGTCCCCAAGTACATCCCAATAATGTAGGCCACCCAGGACAAACAAGGGTCATCTGAAACCAGCTGAGCATCTACCACTACTCAGCGTAGATGGATGTCCCCAGAGAAGAAGATTGAATCAGACAGGCCCCTAGGCCTGAATCAGATTCATTGCTTTCGGTTACAGGTATCTCTCCTCAGAGGCCTGGTTTCCAATATTAGCATATGGGGATTTCATGAGGCAGCAATCAGAACAAATCTCTTCTCCACATGGGAAAATTATCCTTTGAAGATGTCTCAAAATCTCCAGTTAGGAGAATCCTTCAGGGCCTGTGTGCCACTGCCCCATTACAAGGTCTCCATGGACAGAAATCCACATTAGAAAACCCATCCACAGGAAATTCCATTTCAACTCAGCTCCCTTGGTTGCTCCCCCAGAGCGAGCACACTGAACCTGTCTTGACTAGGAGACAATTGGAGTGCGAGGCGGGCTGCCCAACCATCCATCCTTAGAGCTCTGCTCTGGTGTCATTCCGTATGGGATGTCCTGGAGCCATCCAACAGGTCTCAAATGTCCAGCAGAAGGAATCCTTGAGTTTTGGAGCATCTCACAACTCCCAACCTGGGAAAATCTAGATGGCTTTGTGATGCCCCCCCCCCCCCCATTTATGAAGGGGAAATCATGGACAGGAACTTCAACCTAAGACAACGTCTGATCTTCACCCTGAATTCAGATGCACGAGATCTCGATGCAACTCTGCAGAGTGTGCTTTCCTTGCCCTCGCCCTGAAACCTATGACTAGCTTGTGTTCTCAGACTTCCGTCCTCACACTCCTGGCCCCCAAGCCCTCACATTTGGAAATTCGGGACACAAAATGAAGCATTCTGCCTGCCTTCCAGAACAAAAATTTTGACCTATGGAGTTTTTCTCACATAACCCAAATGAGGATAGACATACATGGCACTCGAATGTACCCAAATTAGATAGTCTAACCTGGCCACTAATACACTGTCTGATAGGAATGAGCCGGACCTCCTGACCAAAACCGAGACAGCTGACCGCACACTGAGAACATCACACCCGCCATGGTCTTAGCTCGTTATCTCTTCACAACCTAACTTTTCAGGCTTCAGAACTTAGACAGTAACACCAAGCCCTGACAAAAGGGTTGAATGTGATGCAGAAATCAGAACTTCTCCTTACCCAAGGCAAGAAGCCTTGTGGTTGGAAAGTTGTCCAACGATCAGTGTAGGAGAAACCAGCATTCACCCTGAGGCCCCGCCCATTCTTGAGTGCGACAAGGGCATAAAAACACGCATTGTGACCCTCAGCGTGAGTCCTGTCCTCTAGTAAGTCCTCTCAGTGCCTGGACCATTAGATGTCATAATGGGCTTGACATGTCCCTAGGCCCCATTTTTTAACCAGATTATTGGTTGTCCAGTCGCCCCTCCCCAGGGCTTTACTCTGGAATTCCTCATTTGGTGGGACACCCAAGGTTAAAAAACAAAACAAAAGAAAACAAACAACAACAACAACAACAAAAAACGGACTTCTTCCATCCCACAGAATGAACTCAAACTCTTTGGACAAGGCCAAACCCAAGAGAATAAGACTCATCCATTTCCCATGAAGTCTCCCGGAAATTTCACGACCATGAGTGACACGATATCCAGAGACAAAAACTTGATCAAGAGCCTCACACTCGCCCTTTTTTCATATCCTGAAGAGTTCTCCTCAAGGGCTGTAGTTCAGTCCTGCCATACCTATGACCCGAAACATAAGCCGAGTTTGTGTTTTCAGACAACTGTCCAAACAGCCCTGGCCTAAACACCCTACAGGTTCAGGCCCCTGGAGCCAACCTGAGGACTGTACTTGCCCTCTCCAAGGAAATTCTGTGTGACCATTCCAATGGCCACAACCCTACTAATAGGATAAACCTACAAAGTCCCTGATGCCATCCCAATAGTGGTGGTTTCCCAGGACAAACAGGAGTAATCTGAGCCCATCCGAGAACCTACCTGCACTAAGACCTGTAGACTGATGTTCCAGGAGGTAAAAAGGAACGAACAGGCCCCTACGCACTAATCGGACCCATTGCTTTGGTTTCCAGGCATCTCTCCTCAGAGGCCTGGATTTCAATACCAGCATATGGCTGTTTCTTGACTCACACATCAGTACAAATCTCATCTACACATGGGAAACTTGCACGATGGAGCTGTGTGAAAGCCTCTCTTTAGGAGAACCCTTCAGGGCCCCATTGCCACCGCTTCATTCCACGGTCTCCATAGACACACAAAAACACATTAGGACCCATCCAAAGGAGAGTCCATTTCGAATGAGCGTATTCGGTTGCTCTACGAGATCCAGCAGATCTAACTTGTCTTGTTGCTAGGAGACAATTTGAATGCGAGGTGGGCTACCAAGCCATTCATCCTTAAAACCTTGCTCAAAATCGTTGGCCTGGAGCCAACCTACAGGTCTCATTTGTCCTGCAGAGGAATCTTTGCAGTTGGGAGCTTCTCACAACTCCCATCGTGAGAGAACCCCCATGGCCTCGTGATCCCCCCCCCTTCATAAAGGGGCCATCAGGGACATAAGGTCCAAACTGAGTGATCGTCTGATCCTCACCCTGACTTCAGATACACGAGATCTCGGTTCAGGTCTCCAGTTTGTGCCTGCCATGTCCTCACACCCAGAAACCTAAGCCTAGCTTGTGTCCTCAGGCTTCTGTCCACAGACTACTGGCTCACAACCCACCAGTTTGGCAATCCAGAACTACAATGCAGCACTCTACCTGCCCTGCAGATGAAATACATTGCCCTCTGGGGCTACCTAGAAACCCCAAATGAAGATCAACCTGCACGACACTTGGCTATACCCAAAATATATAGGATGACCCTGGGCAATAATGCCCTTTGTGACACAGCCTGGGCCTGGACCGCCTAGGCCCACCCAGACAGCTGGCTACAAACTGAGAACATCAGACCCCCCATGGCCTTAGGTCGTTATCCCTTCCCAACTTCAGTTTTCAGGCTTCAGAACCTAGACCTTATCTCCAATCACTGCCCAGGTTTGAGAATGATGCAGAAATCAGAACTCCTTCCCGATGGCACGAAAACTTGTGGTTGGCTTGTTGTCCAACGTTCAGTGTAGTGGAAACCAGTGTGTCCCTTGAGGCCCCGCCATTGCTCGCGGTCCAGATAGGTAGCAAACACACATTGTGACCCTCAGCCTTAGCCCAGTCCTCAGGTAAGGCCTTCAGTGGCTGGATGAAGAGACAGCATATTGGGCTTGCGATGCCCATAGGCCCCAATTTTTAACCATAGTTCGTGTTGTACCTTCACTCTTCCCCAGGGCTCTGCTTGGAATTCCTCTTTTGGTGGGACACCTGATGTAACAACCCTGAAAGGAGTCGTCCATCCAACAGATTGACAAAAAACAATTGGGATCGGGCCAAATCCACAGAGAGCAAGATTCGTCCATGGCCCATGAGGCCTCCTCGACATTCCACGGCCATCGCTGATACAAAATCCAGAGACAAAAGCCTAAGCAAGCGCCTCAGACTCGCACTATCTTCATATCCTGAAGATGTCTTCTCATGGTTTGTAGATCGGGCCTGCCATACCTACGTCCCCAAACATAAGCTGAGTTTGTGTTTTCAGACTTCTGTCCTCAAAGTCCTGGGCCACACACCATCCAGGCTGGAGACCCTGGAGCCACACATTAGGACTGTGCCTACCCAATCCATGGGAATTCTGCCCATTCCATTGTCCAAAATCGTACAAATTAGGAGAACACTCCAAAGTCCATGAGGCCATCACAATAGTATAGGTCACCCGGGACAAAAAAGGGCAGTCTGACACAAGCTGAGCATCTAAATCCACTCATACCCTAGATGGATGTCCCCAGAGAAGAATATTGAACCAGACAGGACCCTAGGCCAAAATCGGATCCATTGCTTTGGTGTACAAACATGTTTCCTCAAAACCCTGGGTTCCAATACCAGCATTGGGGTTTTCCAGAGGCACCCATCAGGACAAACCTCGTCTCCACAAGGAAACTTGTGCATGGGAGCTATGTCAAAAGCTTAGGAGAATACTTCAGGGTCCCAGTGCCACCACCCCCATTCCAAGGCCCTCATGGACACAAACACACATTAGACCAATCCTCAGGAAAGTCCATTTCAACTCAGCCACCCCGGTTGCTCCCGCAGAGCGATCAGATCTAAACTGTCTTGTCGCTAGGAGACAATTGGAATGTGAGGCGGGCTTCCCAGGCATCCATCCTCGAACGTTGGTCTGGACTCATCCATATGTGATGTCCTAGAGCTGTCCAACAGGTCTCAATTGTCCCGCAGAAGGAATCCTAGGAGTGGGCATCCCACCACTCCCAACGTGGGAAAACCTGCACGGCCTCAAGATTCAGCTCCCTTTATGAAGGGGCCGTCATGAACAGAAAATCCAAGCTGAGCCAACGTCTGATCCTCGCTCTGACTTCAGATGCATGAGATATTGCTTCAGATCTTCAGGGGGGTACATGCCGTGCCCTCGCCATGAAACCCAAGTCTAGCTGTCCCTAGGCCCCAATTTTAACCAGATTTCTGGTTGTCCAATCGCCCCTACCCAGGGCTCTACTCTGGAATCCCTCATTTGGTGGGACCCCTGAGTTTGAAAAGCAAAACAAAACAAAACAACAACAACAACAAAAAAACTGACTTATTCCATCCCACAGAATGACCCCAAACTCTTTGGACTGGGCCAAACCCCCAGGGAGTAAGACTCGTCCATTTCCCATGAAGTCACCGGGAATTTCACGACCATGAGTGACACGATAACCAGAGATAAAAACGTGAGCAAGAGCCTCACACTCGCCCTATTTTCATATCCCGAAGAGTTCTCCTCATGGTCTGTAGATCAGTCCTGCCATAACTATGACCCGAAACATAAGCCGAGTTTCTGTTTTCAGACAACTGTCCAAACAGACCTGGCCTACACAGCCTATAGGCTTAGGCCCCTGGAGCCAAGCTGAGGACTGTACTTGCCCTTTCCAAGGGAATTCTGTGTGCCCATTCCAATGGCCAAAACGCTACTAATAAGATAAACCTCCAAAGTCCCTGAGGCCATCCCAATAGTGGTGGCTACCCAGGACAAAGAGGAGCAATCTGAGCCCATCTGAGAACTTACCTGCACTCAAACTTGTAGACGGATATCCCCAGTGGTAAAAAGGAACGAACAGGCCCCTAGGCCCTAATCGGATCCATTGCTTTGGTTTCAAGACATCTCTCCTCAGAGGCCTGGATTTCAGTACCAGCATATGACTGTTTCATGACTGACCCATCAGAACAAATCTCATCTACACATGGGAAACTTGCACGTGGGAGCGATGTCAAAGCCTCTGTTTAGTAGAACCCGTCATGGCCCCAGTGCCACCAGGTCATTCCAAGGTATCCATAGACACAAAAACACATTAGGACCCATCCACAGGAGAGTCCATTTCAACTCAGCGTATTCGGTTGCTCCGCGAGATCCAGCAGATCTAACTTGTCTTGTTGCTAGGAGACAATTGGAATGCGAGGTGGCCTACCCCGCCATCCATCCTTAGAACCCTGCCCGGAATCGTTGGACTGGAGCCAACCAACAGGTCTCAATTGTCCTTCAGAAGAATCTTTACAGTTGGGAGCTTCTCACAACTCCCATCGTGAGAAAACACCCATGATCTCGTGATCCCCCCCCCCCTTCATGAAGGGGCCCTCAGGGACATAAGGTCTAAACTGAGTGATTGTCTGATCCTCACCCTGACTTCAGATGCACGAGATCTCGGTTCAGGTCTGTAAATTGTGCCTGCGATGTCCTCAACAGAAACCTAAGCCTACCTTGTGTCTTCAGACTTCCATCCTCAGACTAATGGCCCACAAGCCCTCCAGAATTATAATGCAGCACTCTCCCTGCCCTCCAGAAGAAAAACATTGCATTCTGGGGCTACCCAGAAACCCCAAATGAAGATCAACTTGCACGCCACTTGGTTGTACCCAAAATATATAGGCTGACTTGGGCAATAATGCCCTTTCGGACAGAGGCTGAGCCTGGACCTCCAGGCTCATCCAAACAGCTGGCCGCTCACTGAGCACATCGGACCAGTCATTGCCTTAGGTCATTATCTCTTCCCAGCCTCGGTTTTCAGGATTTAGAATCTAGACCATATCTCCAATCACTGCCCGTGTTTGAAAATGATGCAGAAATCAGAACTCCTTCCCGATGGCAAGAAACCTTGTGTTAGACTTGTTGTATAATGTTCAGTGTAGTGGATACCTGTGTGTCCGATGAGACCCCACCATTGCTCGCGGGCCACATAGGTGGCAAACACACATTGTGACCCGCAGCCTTAGCCCAGTCCTCAGGTAAGGCCTCTCAGTGGCTGGATGAAGAGACAGCATATTGGGCTTGCGATGCCCATAGGCCCCAATTTTTAACCATAGTTCGGGTTGTCCCTTCACTCTTCCCCAGGGCTCTGCTTTGGAATTCCGCTTTTGGTCGGACACCTGAGGTATCAACACTGAAAGGAGTACTCCATCCAGCAGATTGACGGAAAACAATTGGGATAGGGCCAAATCCACGGAGAGCAAGATTCGTCCATGCCCCATGAAGCCTCCTCGACATTCCACGGCCATCGCTGATACAAAATCCAGAGACAAAAGCCTAAGCAAGCGCCTCAGACTCGCACTATCTTCATATCCTGAAGATGTCTTCTCATGGTTTGTAGATCGGGCCTGCCATACCTACGTCCCCAAACATAAGCTGAGTTTGTGTTTTCAGACTTCTGTCCTCAAAGTCCTGGGCCACACACCATCCAGGCTGGGGACCCTGGAGCCACACATTAGGACTGTGCCTTCCCAATCCATGGGAATTCTGCCCATTCCATTGTCCAAAATCGTACAAATTAGGAAAACCCTCCAAAGTCCATGAGGCCATCCCAATAGTATAGGTCACCCGGGACAAAAAGTTCAGTCTGTCACCAGCTGAGCATCTACCTCCACTCATACCCTAGATGGATGTCCCCAGAGAAGAATATTGAACCAGACAGGACCCTAGGCCAAAATCGGATCCATTGCTTTGGTTTACAGGCATGTCTCCTCAAAACCCTGGGTTCCAATACCATAATTGGGGTTTTCCTGAGGCACCCATCAGAACAAACCTCGTCTCCACAAGGAAACATGTGCATGGGAGCTATGTCAAAAGCTTAGGAGAATACTTCAGGGTCCCGGTGCCACCGCCCCATTCCAAGGCCCTCATGGACACAAACACACATTAGACCAATCCTCAGGAAAGTCCATTTCAACTCAGCCACCCCGGTTGCTCCCGCAGAGCCATCAGATCTAAACTCTCTTGTCCCTAGGAGACAATTGGAATGCGAGGCTGGCTTCCCAGGCATCCATCCTCGAACGCTGGTCTGGACTCATCCATATGGGATGTCCTGGAGCTGTCCAACAGGTCTCAATTGTCCCGCAGAAGGAATCCTAGGAGGGGGCCTTCCACCACTCCCAACATGGGAAAACCTCCATGGACTCGAGATTCGGCTCCCATCATGAAGGGGCCGTCATGAACAGAAAATCCAAGCTGAGCCAACGTCTGATCCTCGCTCTGACTTCAGATGCATGAGATATTACTTCAGATCTTCAGGAGGTACATGCCGTACCCTAGTCCCTGAATCCCAAGTCTAGCTTGTTTTCTCAGAATTCCGTCCTCACACTCCTGGCCCCGAAGCCCACAAGTTTGGCAATACCGGACCATCATTGCAGCACTCTGCCTGCCCTCTAGAAACAAAATATTGCCTAATGAGCTACCCGGAACATTAAATGAAAATAAACCTACACGGCACTCGAATGTACCCATATTATATAGTCTACCTGGGCAGTAATGCACTGTCTGACACAACCTGAGCCGGGACATCCTGAGCAACACCCAGACACTGACGGCACCCTGAGACCATAAGACCCGCAGTGGCCTTAGGTCATTATTTCTTCCCTACCTAAGTATTCAGGCTTCAGAACCTAGACCTTATCTCCAATCACTCTCCAGGGGTGAGTGTGATGCAGAAATCAGAACTCCTCTTTATCCACGACAAGAAACCTTGTGGTTGCCATGTTGTCCAAGGTTCAGTGTAGGAGAAACAAGCATTCACCCTGAGGTCCCGCCCATTCTTGAGTGCGACGAGGGCATAAACAAGCATTGTGACCCTCAGCATGAGTCCTGTCCTCTAGTAAGTCCTTTCAGTGTCTAGAACATTAGATGCCATAATGCTTTGACATGGCCTAAGCCCCAAATTTAAACCAGATTTCTTTTGTCCAATCGCCCCTACCCAGGGCTCTCCTCTGGAATCGCTCATTTGGTTAGACAACTGAGTTTGAAAAACAAAACAAAACAAAGCAACAACAACAAAAAAACGGATTTCTTCCATCCCACAGAATGACCCGAAACTCTTTGGACGGGGCCAAACCTCCAGAGAGTAAGACTCGTCCATTTCCATGTTCTCCTTGTGGTCTGTAGATCAGTCCTGCCATACCTATGACCCGAAACATAAGACGAGTCTGTGTTTTCAGACAACTGTCCAAACAACCCTGGCCTACACACCCTACAGGCTCAGGCCCCTGGAGCCAAAACTGACGACTGTTTTTGCCCTCTCCAAGGGAATTGTATGTGCCGATTCCAATGGCCACAACCCTACTAATAGGATAAACCTCCAAAGTCCCTGAGGCCATCGCAATATTTGTGGCTTTCCAGGACAAACAGGGGCAATCTGGGCCCATCTGAGCACCTACCTGCACTCAGACCCCTAGACTGATGTCCCCAGAGGTAAAAAGGAACGAACAGTCCCCTAGGCACCTATCGGATCCATTGCTTTGGTTTCCAGGCATCTCTCCTCAGAGGCCTGGATTTCAATAACAGCATATGGCTGTTTCTTGACTCACCCATCAGAACAAATCTCATCTACACATGGGAAACTTGCACGATGGAGCTGTGTGAAAGCCTCTATTTAGGAGAACCCTTCAGGGCCCCAGTGCCACCGCTTCATTCCAAGGTCTCCATAGACACAAAATCATATTAGGACACATCCACGGGAGAGTCCATTTCAACTCAGCCTCCTCGGTTGCTCCCCCTGATCAGACCAATCTAACCTGTCTTGTTGCTTGGAGACAATTGGAATGCGAGGTGGCCTACCCAGTCATCCATCCTTAGAACGCTGCTCGGAATCGTTGTCCTGGAGCCAACAAACAGATCTCAAAATTGTCGGGCAGAAGAATCTTTGCAGTTGGGAGCTTCACACAACTCCCACCGTGGGGAAAACACCATGGCCTCGTGATCCACCCCCCCTTCAATAAGGGGCCATCCAGGGACAGACTGTCCAACCAGAGCGATCGTCGGATCCTCGCCCTGACTTCAGATGCACGAGATCTCGATTCAGGTCTGTAGATTGTGCCTGCCATATCCTCACCCAGAAACCTAGGCCTAGCTTGGGTTCTCAGACTTCAGTCCTCAGAATACTGGCCCACAAGCCCTCCAGTTTGACAATCCAGAACTACAATGCAGCACTCTGCCTGACCTTCAGAAGAAAAACATTGCCCTCTGTGGTTAGCCAGAAACCCAAAAATAGAATCAACGGGGCACACCATTCGGCTGTACCCCAAATGTATAGGCTGACATGGGCACTAATGTCCTTTCTGACACAGCCTGTTCCTGGCACAACTGGCCCCACCCAGACAGCTGGCCGCACACTGAGCACATCTGACCTGCCATGGCCTTAGGTCTTCATCTCTTCTCAACCTCGGTTTTCAGGCTCCAGAACCTAGACCTTATCTCCAATCACAGCCCGGGTTTGAAAATGATGCAGAAATCAGAACTCTTTCCCCATTGCAAGACACCTTGTGGTTGGCATGTTGTCCAAGATTTAGTGTAGTTGAAACCAGTGTGGCCCATGAGGCCCCGCCCATGGTTGCGGGCCACATTGGTCACAAACACACATTGTGACCCTCAGCCTGAGCCCAGTCCTCAGGTAAGGCCTTTCAGCGGCTGGATGGAGAGACAGCATATTGGGATTGCCATGCCCCTATGCCCCAATTTTTAACCATAGTTCAGGGTGTCCCTTCACTCTTCCCCAGGGCTCTGCTTTGGAATTCCTCTTTTGGTGGGACACCTGAGGTAACAAACCTGAAAGGAGTCCTCCCATCGCACAGATTGACGAAAAACAATTGGGAACGGGCCAAGTCCACAGAGAGCAAGATTCGTCCATGGCCCTAGAGCCCTCTCCAACATTCCACGGCCATCGCTGAAACAAAATCCATAAACAAAAGCCTGAGCGTGCGCCTCAGATTCGCTCATTCTTCATATCCTGAGGAATTCTTCAGATAAGAACCTACACGGCACTCGATGCACCCAAAATATATAGTATAACCTGGGCACTAATGCACTGTCTGACAACCTGAGCCCGGACCTCGTGATTAACACCCAGAGAGCTGATCGCACACTGAGCACATCAGACCCGCCATGGCCTTAGGTCATCATCTCTTCCCTACCTCAGTTTTCAGGCTTCAGAACCTAGACCTTATCTCCAATCACTGCCCAGCGGTGACTGTGATGCAGAAATCAGAACTCTTCCTTAACCATGGCAAGAAACCTTGTGGTCGGCATGCTGTCCAAAGTTCAGTGTAGGAGAAACCAGCATTCACCTTGAGGCCCCGCCCATTCTTGAGTGCGACGAGGGCATAAACACGCATTGTGACCCTCAGCGTGAGTCCTGTCCTCTAGTACGTCCTCTCAGTGGCTGGACCATTAGATGTCATAATGGGCCTGACAAGTCCCGTAGACAGATGTGCCCAGAGAGAAAAAAGGGATCGAAACAAGCCCCTAGGCACCTATCGGATCCATTGCTTTGGTTTCCAGGCATCTCTCCTCAGAGGCCTGGATTTCAATAACAGCATATGGCTGTTTCTTGTCTCACCCATCAGAACAAATCTCATCTACACATGGGAAACTTGCACGATGGAGCTGTGTGAAAGCCTCTCTTTAGGAGAACCCTTCAGGGCTCCAGTGCCACTGCTTCATTCCAAGGTCTCCATGGACACAAAATCATATTAGGACACATCCACTGGAGAGTCCATTTCAGCTCAGCCTCCTCGGTTGCTCCCCCAGATCAGGCAGATATAACCTGTCTTGTTGCTTGGAGACAATTGGAATTCGAGGTGGGCTACCCAGCCATCCATCCTTAGAATCCTGCTCAGAATCGTTGTCCTTGAGCCAACCAAAAGTTCTCAATTGAACTGCAGAAAAATCTTTGCAGTTGGGAGCTTCTCACAACTCCCATCATGGGAAAACATCCATGGCCTCGTGATCCACCGCCCCTTCAAGAAGGGGCCATCAGGGACAGAATGTCCAACCTGTGCAATCGTCTGATCCTCGCCCTGACATCAGATGCACGAGATCTCGATTCAGGTCTGTAGATTGTGCCTGCGATATCCTCACCCAGAAACCTAGTCCTAACTTGGGTTCTCAGACTTCCGTCCTCAGACTACTGGCCCACAAGCCCTCCAGTTTGGCAATCCAGAACTACAATGCAGCACTCTGCCTGTTCTCCAGAAGAAAAACATTGCCCTCTGGGGCTACCCAGAAACCCCAAATGAGATTCAACCTGCACGCCATTCGGCTGTACCCCAAATATATAGGCTGACCTGGGCACTATTGCCCTTTCTGACACAGCCTGAGCCTGGACCTCCTGGCCCCACACAGACAGCTGGCCGCACACTGAGCACATCGGACCCGCCATGGCCTTAGTTCGTTCGTCATCTCTTCTCAACCTCGGTTTTTTCAGGCTTCAGAAACTAGACCTTATCTCCAATCCACGGCCCGGGTTGGAAAATGATGCAGAAATCAGAACTCTTTCCCCATTGCAAGACACCTTGAGGTTGGCATGTTGTCCAAGATTTAGTGTAGTTGAAACCAGTGTGGCCCATGAGGCCCCGCCCATGCTTGCGGGCCACATTGGTCACAAACACACATTGTGACCCTCAGCCTGAGCCCAGTCCTCAGGTAAGGCCTCTCAGCGGCTGGATGGAGAGACAGCATATTGGGATTGCCATGCCCCTAGGCCCCAATTTTTAACCATAGTTCGGTGTGTCCCTTCACTCTTCCCCAGGGCTCTGCTTTGGAATTCCTCTTTTGGTGGGACACCTGAGGTAACAAACCTGAAAGGAGTCCTGCCATCGCACATATTGACGAAAAACAATTGTGATCGGGCCAAGTCCACAGAGAACAAGATTCGTCCATGGCCCTAGAGGCCTCTCCAACATTCCACGGTCATCGCTGAAACAAAATCCAGAAACAAAAGCCTGAGCGTGCGCCTCAGATTCGCTCATTCTTCATAACCTGAGGAGTTCTTCAAATAAGAACCTACACGGCACTCGATGCACCCAAAATATATAGTCTAACCTGGGCACTAATGCACTGTCTGACAACCTGAGCCCGGACCTCGTGACCAACACCCAGACAGCTGACCGCACACTGAGCACATCAGACCCGCCATGGCCTTAGTTCATCATCTCTACCCTACCTCAGTTTTCAGGCTTCAGAACCTAGACTTTATCTCCAATCACTGCACAGGAGTAACTGAGATGCAGAAATCAGAACTCTTCCTTACCCATGGCAAGAAACCTTGTGGTCGGCATGTTGTCCAACGTTCAGTGTAGGAAAAACCAGCATTCACCCTGAGGCCCCGCCCATTCTTGAGTGCGACGAGGGCATAAACACGCATTGTGACCCTCAGCGTGAGTCCTGTCCTCTAGTACGTCCTCTCAGTGGCTGGATCATTAGATGTCATAATGGGCTTCACATGTCCCTAGGCCCCAATTTTTAACCAGATTTCTGGTTGTCCAGTGGCCCCTCCCCAGGGCTCTACTCTAGAATCCCTCATTTGGTGGGACGCCTGAGGTTGAAAAACAAAACAAAACAAATCAACAACTACAGAACAACGGACTTCTTCCATCCCACAGAATGACCCAAAACTCTTTGGACGGGGCCAAACCCCCAGAGAGTAAGACTCGTCCATTTCCCATGAAGTCACCCGGAAATTTCACGACCATGAGTGACACGATATCCAGAGACAAAAACTTGAGCAAGAGCCTCACACTCGCCCTTTTTTCATATCCCGAAGGGTTCTCCTCATGGTCTGTAGATCAGTCCTGCCGTACCTATGACCCAAAAACATAAGCCGAGTTTGTGTTTTCAGACAACTGTCCAAACATCCCTGGCCTACACACCCTACAGGCTCAGGCCCCTGGAGCCAAACCTGACGACTGTGCTTGCCCTCTCCAAGGGAATTGTATGTGCCCATTCAAAAGGACACAAACCTTCTAATAGGATAAACCTCCAAAGTCCCTGAGGCCATTCCAATATTTGTGGCTTCCCAGGACAAATAGGGGCAATCTGGGCCCATCTGAGCACCTACCGGCACTCAGACCCGTAGACTGATGTCCCCAGAGGTAAAAGGAACGAACAGGCCCCTAGGCACCTATCGGATCCATTGCTTTGGTTTTCAGGCATCTCTCCTCAGAGGCCTGGATTTCAATAACAGCATATGGCTGTTTCTTGACTCACCAACCAAAACAAATCTCATCTACACATGGGAAACTTGCACGATGGAGCTGTGTGAAAGCATCTCTTTAGGAAAACCCTTCAGGGCCCCAGTGAAACCACTTCATTCCAACGTCTCCATAGACACAAAATCATATTAGAACACATCGACGGGAGAGTCCATTTCAACTCAGCCTCCTCGGTTGCTCCCCCAGATCCAGCAGATCTAACCTGTCTTGTTGCATGGAGACAATTGGAATGCGAGGTGGGCTACCCAGCCATCCATCCTTAGAACCCTGCTCGGAATCGTTGTCCTGGAGCCAACCAGCAGGTCTCAATTGTCCTGTAGAAGAATCTTTGCAGTTTGTAGCTTCTCACAACTCCCATCGTGGGAAAACCCACATGGCCTCGTGATCCACCCCCCCTTCAAGAAGGGGCCATCAGGGACAGAATGTCCAACCTGAGCGATAGTCTGACCCTCGCCCTGACTTCAGATGCACGAGATCTCGATTAAGGTCTGGAGATTGTGCCTGCCATATCCTTACCCATAATCCTAGGCCTAGCTTGGGTTCTCAGTCTTCCGTCCTCAGACTACTGGCCCACAAGCCCTCCAGTTTGGCAATCCAGACTACAATGCAGCACTCTGCCTGCACTCCAGAAGAAAAACATTGCCCACTGGGGCTACCCAGACACCCCAAATCAGGATCAACCTGCACGCCATTCGGCTGTACCCCAAATATATAGGCTGACCTGGGCACTAATGCCCTTTCTGACACAGCCTGAGCCTGGACCTCCTGGCCCCACCCAGACAGCTGGCCGCACACTGAGCACATCGGACCCGCCATGGCCTTAGGTCGTCATCTCTTCTCATCCTCGGTTTTCAGGACTCAGAACCTAGACCTTATCTCCAATCACGGCCCGGGTTTGAAAATGATGCAGAAATCAGAACTCTATCCCCATGGCAAGAAACCTTGTGGTTGGCATGTTGTCCAATGTTCAATGTAGTTGAAACCAGTGTGGCCCATGAGGCCCCGCCCATGCTTGCGGGCCACATTGGTCACAAACACACATTGTGACCCTCAGCCTGAGCCCAGTCCTCAGGTAAGGCCATCTCTACCCTACCTCAGTTTTCAGGCTTCAGAACCTAGAACTTATCTTCAATCACTGCCCAGGGGTGACTGTGATGCAGTAATCAGAACTCTTCCTTACCCATGGGAAGAAACCTTGTGGTTGGCTGTTGTCCAACTTTCAGTGTAGGAGAAACCAGCATTCACCCTGAGGCCCCGTCCATTCTTGAATGCGACGAGGGCGAAAACACGCATTGTGAACCGCAGCGTGAGTCCTGTCCTCTAGTACGTCCTCTCAGTGGCTGGAACATTAGATGTCATAATGGGCTTGACATGTCCCTAGGCCCCAATTTTTAGCCAGATTTCTGGTTGTCCAGTCGCTCCGCCCAAGCGTCTACTCTAGAATCCCTCATTTGGTGGGACACCTGAGGTTGAAAAACAAAACAAAACAAATCAACAACAAGAGAGCAACGAACTTCTTCGATCCCACAGAATGACCCCAACTCTTTGGACGGGGCCAAACCCCCAGAGAGTAAGACTCATCCATTTCCCATGAAGTACCCGGACATATAAGGACCATGAGTGACACGATATCCAGGAACAAAAACTTGAGCAGAGCCTCACAATCGCCCTTTTTCATATCCCGAACAGTTCTCCTCATGGTCTGTAGATCAGTCCTGCCATACCTATGACCCGAAACATAAGCCGAGTTTGTGTTTTCAGACAACTGTCCAAACAGCCCTGGCTTACAGACCCTACAGGCTCCGGCCCCTGACACAAACCTGACGACTGTGATAGCCCTATCCAAGGGAATTGTATGTGCCCATTCCAATGGCCACAAACTTACTAAGAGTATAAACGTCCAAAGTGCCTGAGGCCATCCCAATATTTGTGGCATCCCAGGACAAATGGGGCAATCTGGGCCCATCTGAGCACCTACCGGCGCTCTGCCCCATAGTCTGATATGCCGAGAATTATAAAGGAACGAACAGGCACCTATGCACCTATCGGATCCATTGCTTTGTTTTCCAGGCATCTCTCCTCAGAGGTCTGGATTTCAATAACAGCATACGGCTTTCTTGATTCACCCATCAGAACAAATCTCATCTGCACATGGGAAACTTGCACGATGGAGCTATGTGAAAACCTCTCTTTAGGAGAACCCTTCAAGGCCCCAATGCCACCGCTTCATTCCAAGGTCTCTCCATAGACACAAAATCATATTAGGACACATCCACGGGAGAGTCCATTTCAACTCAGCCTCCTCGGTTGCTCCCCTAGGTACAGCAGATGTATCCTGTCCTGTTGCTTGGAGACTATTGGAATGCGAGGTGTCCTCCCAACCATCCATCCTTAGAACCCTGCTCGGAATCGTTGTCGTGGATCCATCCAACCAGTCTCAATTGTCCTGCAGAAGAATCTTTGCAGTTGGCAGCTTCTCACAACTCCCATCGTGGGAAAACCCCCATGGCCTCGTGATCCACCGCCCTTTCAAGAAGGGGCCATCAGGGACAGAATGTCCAACCTGAGCGATCATCTGATCCTCGCCCTGACTTCAGATGCACGAGAACTTAATTGAGGCCTGTAGATTGTGCCTGCCATATCCTCACCAGAAACCTAGGCCTAGCTTGGGTTCTCAGACCTCCGTCCTCAGAAACTGGCCCACAATCCCTCCAGTTTGGCAATCCAGAACTACATTGCAGCACTCTGCCTGCCCTCCAGAAGAAAAACATTGCCCTCTGGAGCTACCCAGAAACCCCAAATGAGGATCAACCTGCACGACATTCAGCTGTACCCCAAATATATAGGCTGACCTGGGCACTAAAGCCCTTTCTGACACAGCCTGAGCTTGGACCTCTTGGCCCCACCCAGACAGCTGGCCGCACACTGAGCACATCGGACCCGCCATGGCCTTAGGTCGTCATCTCTTCTCAACCTCGGTTTTCAGGCTTCAGTACCTAGACCTTATCTCCAATCACGGCCCGGGTTTTAAAATGATGCAGACATCAGAACTCTTTCCCCATGGCAAGATACCTTGTGGTTGGCATGTTGTCCAAGGTGCAGTGTAGTTGATACCAGTGTGGCCCATGAGGCCCCGCCCATGCTTGCGGGCCACATTGGTCACAAACACACATTGTGACCCCTCAGCCTGAGCCCAGTCCTCAGGTAAGGCCTCTCAGTGGCTGGATGGAGAGACAGCATATTGGGCTTGACAGGCCCCTAGGCCCCAATTTTTACCCGTAGTTCGGGTTGTCCCTTCGCTTCATCTGGGCTCTGTTTTGGAATTCCTCTTTTGGAGGGACACCGGAGGTAACAAACCTGAAAGAAGTCCTCCCATCCAACAGATTGACGAAAAAACAATTGGGATCAGGCCAAATCCACAGAGAGCAAGATTCGTCCATGGCCCATGACGCCTCCCCAACATTCCACGGCCATCGCTGTTACAAAACCCAGAGACAAAAGCCTGAGCACGCGCCTCAGACTCACTCATTCTTCATATCCTGAACAGTTCTTCAGAAAAGAAACTACACGGCACTCTAAGGCACCCAAAATATATAGTCTAACCTGGGCACTAATGCACTGTCTGGCAACCTGAGCCCGGACCTCGTGACCAACACCCAGACAGCTGACCACACACTGAGCACATCAGACCCGCCATGGCCTTAGGTCATCATCTCTTCCCTACCTCAGTTTTCAGGCTTCAGAACCTAGACCTTATCTCCAATCACTGCCCAGGGGTGACTGTGATGCAGTAATCAGAACTCTTCCTTACCCATGGCAAGAAACCTTGTGGTTGGCATGTTGTCCAACTTTCAGTGTAGGAGAAACCAGCATTCACCCTGAGGCCCCGCCCATTCTTGAGTGCGACGAGGGCAAAAACACGCATTGTGACCCTCAGCGTGAGTCCTGTCCTCTAGTACGTCCTCTCAGTGGCTGGACCATTAGATGTCATAATGGGCTTGACATGTCCCTAGGCCCCAATTTTTAACCAGATTTCTGGTTGTCCCAGTCGCCGCACCCCAGGGCTCTACTCTGGAATCCCTCATTTGCTGGGACACCTGAGGTAAAAAAAAAAAAAAAAAATCAACAACAACAGAACAACGGACTTCTTCCATTCCACAGAATGACCCCAAACTCTTTGGACGGGGCAAAAAAACCCCAGAGAGTAAGACTCGTCCATTTCCCATGAAGTCACCCGGAAATTTCACGACCATCACTGAACGATATCCAGAGACAAAATCTTGAGCAAGAGCCTCACATTCGCACTTTTTTAATATCCCGAAGCGTTCTCCTCATGGTCTGGAGATCAGTCCTGCCATACCTATAACGCGAAACATAAGCCGAGTTTGTGTTTTCAAACAACTGTCCAAACAGCCGTGGCCTACACATCCTACAGGCTGAGGCCCCTGGAGCCACCCCTGACGACTGTGCTTGCCCTCTCCAAGGAAATTGTATGTGTCCATTCCAATGGCCACAACCCTACTAAGAGGATAAATCTCCAAGTCTCTGAGGCCATCCGAATATTTGTGGCTTCCCAGGACAAACAGGGGCAATCTGGGCCCATCTGAGCCCCTACCGGCACTCAGACCCGTAGACTGATGTCCCCAGAGGTAAAAAGGAAAGAACAGGCCCCTAAGCACCTATTGGATCCATTGCTTTTGTTTCCAGGCATCTCTCCTCAGAGGCCTGGATTTCAATAACAGCATATGGCTGTTTCTTGACTCACCCATCAGAACAATTCTCATCTAAACATGGGAAACTTGCACGATGGAGCTGTGTGATAGCCTCTCTTTAGGAGAACCTTTCAGGGCCCCAGTGCCACCGCTTCATTCTAAGGTCTCCATAGACACAAAATCATATTAGGACACATCCACGGGAGAGTCCATTTCAACTCAGCGTCCTCGGTTGCTACCCATATCCAGCAGATCTAACGTGTATTGTTGCTTGGAGACAATTGGAATGCGAGGTGGGCTACCCAGCCATCCATCCTTAGAACCCTGCTCGGAATTGTTGTCCTGGAGCCAACCAACAGGTCTCAATTGTCCTGCAGAAGAATCTTGCAGTTGGGATCATCTCACAACTCCCATCGTGGGAAATTCACCATGGCCTCGTTATCCACCCCCCGCTTCAAGATGGGGCCATCAGGGACAGAATGTCCAACCTGAGCGATCGTCTGATCCTCGCCCTGACTTCACATGCAGGAGATCTCGATTAAGGTCTGAAGATTGTGCCTGCCATTTCCTCAAACAGAAACCTAGGCCTAGCTTGGGTTCTCAGACCTCCATCCTCAGAATACTGGCTCACAAGCCCTCTAGTTTGGTAATCCAGAACTACAATGCAGCACTCTGCCTGCCCTCCAGAAGAAAAACATTGCCCTCTGGGGCTACCCAGAAACCCCAAATGAGGATCAACCTGCACGCCATTCGGCTGTACCCCAAATACATAGGCTGACCTGGGCACTAATGCCCTTTCTGACACAGCCTGAGCCAGGACCTCCTGGCCCCACCAAGACAGCTGGCCACACACTGAGCACATCTGACCCGCCATGGCCTTAGGTCGTCATCTCTTCTCAACCTCGGTTTTCAGTCTTCAGAACCTAGACCTTTGCCCCAATCACAGCCCGGGTTTGAAAATGATGCAGAAATCAGAACTCTTTCCCCATGGCAAGAAACCTTGTGGTTGGCATGTTTTCCAAGGTTCATTGTACTTGAAACCAGTGTGGCCCATGAGGCCCCGCCCATTTTGCGAGCCACATTAGTCACAAACACACATTGTGACCCTCAGCCTGAGCCCAGTCCTCAGGTAAGGCCTCTCAGTGGCTGGATGGAGAGACAGCATATTGGGCTTGACAAGCCCCTAGGCCCCAATTTATAACCATATTTCGGGTTGTCCCTTCACTCTTCCCCAGTGCTCTGCTTTGGATTTCCTCTTTTTGTGGGACACCTGAGACAACAAACCTGAAAGGAGTCCTCCCATCCCACAGATTGACGAAAAAAACAATTGGGGATCGGGCCAAATCCACAGAGAGCAATATTCGTCCATGGCCCATGAGGCCTCCCCAACAATCCATGGCCAAGGATGATACAAAATCCAGAGACAAAAGCCTGAGCACGCGCCTCAAACTCGCTCATACTTCATATCCTGAAGAATTCTTCAGATAAAACCTACACGGCACTCTAAAGCACCCAAAATATATAGTCTAACCTGGGCACTAATGCACTGTCTGACAACCTGAGCCCGGATCTCGTCAACAACACCCAGACAGCTGACCGCACACTGAGCACATCAGACCCGCCATGGCCTTAGGTCATCATCTCTTCCCTACCTCAGTTTTCAGGCTTCAGAACCTAGAACTTACCTCCAATCACTGCCCCTGGGTGACTGTGATGCAGAAATCAGAACTCTTCCTTACCCATGGCAAGAAACCTTGTGGTTGGCATGTTGTCCAACGTTCAGTGTAGGAGAAAACAGCATTCACCCTGACGCCCCGCCCATTCTTGAGTGCGACGAGGGCAAAAACACGCATTGTGACCCTCAGCGTGAGTCCTGTCCTCTAGTACGTCTTCTCAGTGGCTGGAACATTAGATGTCATAATGGGCTTGACATGTCCCTAGGCCCCAATTTTTAACCAGATTTCTGGTTGTCCAGTCTCCCCTTCCCAGGGCTCTACTCTGGAATCCCTCATTTGGTGGGGCACCTGAGGTTGAAAAACAAAACAAAACAAATCAACAACAACAGAACAACGGACTTTTTCCATCCCACAGAATGACCCCAAACTCTTTGGACGGGGCGAAACCACCAGAGAGTAAGACTCGTCCATTTCCCATGAAGTCACCCGGAAATTTCACGACTATGAATGACACGAAATCCAGAGACAAAAACTTGAGCAAGAGCCTCACACTCGTCCTTTTTTCATATCCCGAAGAGTTCTCCTCATGGTCTGTAGATCAGTCCTGCCATACCTATGACCCAAAACATAAGCCGAGTTTGTGTTTTCAGACAACTGTCCAAACAGCCCTGGCCTACACACCCTACAGGCTCAGGCCCCTGGAGCCAAACATGAAGACTGTGCTTGCCCTCTCCAAGGGAATTGTATGTGCCCATTCCAATGGCCACAACCCTACTAATGGAATACAACTCCAAAGTCCCTGAGGCCATCCCAATATTTGTGGCTTCCCAGGACAAACAGGGGCAATCTGGGCCCATCTGATCACCTACCGGGACTCAGACACGTAGACTGCTGTCCCCAGAGGTAAAAAGGAACGGACAGGCCCATAGGCACCTATCGGATTTATTGCTTTGGTTTCCAGGCATATCTCCTTAGAAATCCTTAGAACCCTTAGAACCCTGCTCTTGCGTATTTCCTTATGGGATATCCTTGAGCCATCCAACAGGTTTCGACTGTCCCATAGGAGTCCTTGTTCATGGGTCACCTCACAACTCATATCATGGAAAGCTTCCAAGGTCACATGATGCCCCCAATCTTCATGAAGTCGGACCATGGAAAGAAACTCCAACCTGAGCCAACGGCTGATCTTCGCCTTGACTTCAGATGCACGAGATCTAGATTAAGCTCTTCAGAGTGCACCTGCTGTGCCCTCACCCCAAAACCTAAGCATAGCTAGTGTTCTCAGAATTCCGTCCTCACTCTCCTGGACCACACGCCCTTCATTTTCGGATTTCCGATGACACAGTGCTGCACTCTGCCTGCCCTCTAGAAGAAAAACGTTGCCCTATGGGTCTACCCAGAAACCGCAAATGAGGATAAACCTGCATGCCACTCAACTGTACACCAATTATATAGTCTACCCTGTGCACTAATACCCTGTCTGACACAACCTGAGGCCTGAATTCCCAACCGACACCCAGACAGCTTGCCGTACACTGAGAACATCTGAACCGCCATGGCCTTAGGTTGCCATCTCTTTCCAACCTGGTTTTCAGGCTACAGAAACCTAGACCTTATCTCTACTCATTTCCCATGGGTGAACGTGATGCAGAAATCATAACTCCTCCTTCCCTCTCGCCAGAATCTTGTGGTTGGCATCTTATCCAAAGTTCAATGTAGGACCCCTGTAGGGCCTACAGGAGTAGTAGTAGGGCCCCTGAGGGTAGTGTAGGGTCCCTGAGGCCCTGCCCATGCTTAAGAGCTGTGGTGGGCACAAACACACATTGGGACCCTCAGTTTGAACCCTGTCCTCAAGTAAAGCTTCTCAGTGGGTGGACCATGAGCCCACATATGGGCCCTGCCATGCCGCAAGTCACCCAATCTTAACCAGATTTAGAGACATCTAGTCACCCCTACTCAGGGCTCTGCTCTGGAATCCCTCTTTGGTGGGACATTTGAGGTAGGTAAACAGAGAAAGGATTCCTCCCACCCACAGAATGACCCCAATCACTTGGGATCAGGCCATCCCCAGAGAGAAAGACTCCTCCATGGCCCATGAGGCCAGCCCGACATTCCACAGCCACTATTGACACAAAATCCAGAGACATAAGCCTCACCCTTAGGTCATAGCCCAAAAAATTCTCCTCATAGTCTGTAGATCGGGCCTGCCATACCTACGTCCCCAAACCGTGTTTTCAGACTTCTATCCTGACATCCCTGTCCCACACACCCTCCAGGCTGAGGCCCCTGGAGCCACACCTCAGGACTGTGCCTGCCCTCTCCAAGGAAATTCTTCCCATTCCATTGGCCACAACCCTACAGATTAGGAGAAACCTCCAAAGTCCCAGAGGCCATTCCAATAGTGTAGGCCGCCCAGTACAAAGAGGGGTGATCTGTCACAAGCTGAGCAACGACCTCAACTCACCCGTAGACAGATATCCCAAGAGAAAGGTATTAAACTGGAGAGGCCCATAGAACGTAATTGGTTCCATTGCTTTTGTTTCTAAGCATCTCTCCTCAGAGGCCTGTTTTCCAATACCAGCATATGGGGGATTCCAGAGATACCAATCAGAACAAATCTTGTCTCCACATGGGAAACTTATCCTTTGGAGCTCTGTAAAAACCTCCAGTTAGGAGAAACCTTCAGGTAACCGGAGCCACCACCCCTATTCCAAGGTCTCCATGGACACTAACCCGCATTATGACCATTCGGCAGGAGAGTACATTTCTACTCAGCCCAGGTGATTACTCCCCCAGAGCCAGAATATCAAACCTGCCTTGTCGCTAGGAGACAACTGGAATGCAAAGTAGACTCTCTAGGCTTCCATCGTTGGAATCCTGCTTTGGCGCCGTTCCATATGGGATGTCCTGGGAGCCTTCCAACAGGTCTTGACTGTCCTGCAGAAGGAATCCTTGCAGATTGGAGCATCTCACAACTCCTATCGTGGGAAAACCTACATGGCCTCATGAGATGCTCCCCTTTATAAAGGGGCCATCATGGACAGAAACTCCAACCTGAGCCAACTTCTGATCCATTGCTTTGGTTTCTATGTATCTCTCCTCAGAGGCCTGGTTTCCAATATCAGAATATGGGGGTTTCCTAAGGAAACAATCAGAACAGATCTCATCTCCACATGAGAAACTTGCTCTTTGGAGCTGTGTCAATACCTCAGGTTAGGAGCATCCTTCAGGGCGCTGGCACCATGGCCCAATTCCAAGGTCTCCAAGGACACAAACTTACATTATGATCCATCCTCAGGAGAGTCCATTTCAAATCCACCCCCTCGGCTGCTCACCCAGAGCCAGCAGATCAAACCTGCCTTGTCACTAGGAGACAGTTGGAATGCGAGGTGGGCTGCCCAGGCATCCATCCTTAGAACCCTGCTCTGGAGAATTTCTTTATGGGACGTCTTGAATCCAACCAACCTGTCTTGACTGTCTCGCAGAATGAATCCTTGTGGTTTGAAGCATCACACAATCCCACTGTGAGAAAACCTCCATTTCCTCATGATGCCCCACACCTTCATAAATGGGCCATCATGGACAGAAACTCCATCCTAAGCCAAAGTCTGATCCGCGCCCTGAATTCAGAAGCATGAGATCTCGATTCAGCACTTGAGAGTGTGCCTGCTGTGCCCTCGCCCCGAAACCGAGGCCTAACTTGTGTTAGCAGACTTCCGTCTTCACAATCCTGGCCACACCCCTCCAGTGTGGCAATTCTGGAGACACAATGCAGCACTCTGCCTGCCCTCCAGAAGAAAAATGTTGCCCTATAGGGCTAACCAGAAACGCCAAATGAGAGTAACAACCTGCATGCCACTCGACCATACCCCAATTATACAATCTAGCCTGTGCACTAAAGCCCTGTCTGACACAGCCTGAAGGCAGACCTCCAGTCCAACACCCAGACAGCTGGCCGTACACTGAGCATATCAAACCCACAATGGCTTTCGGCCATCATCATCTCTACCCAACCTCAGTTTTTTCACCTTCAGAACCTAGACCTTATCTCCACTCACTGCTCAGGAGTGATCGTGATACAAGAATCAGAACTTCTCTTTCGCCATGGAAAGAAACCTTGTGGTTGGCATGTTGTCCAACGTTCATTGTAGGAGAAAGCAGCATGGACTATGAGGCCCCACCTATCCCTGAGGGCTACAATTTGCACAAACACACATTGGGACCCTCAGCGTGAGCCCTATCCTCATGTAAAGCCTCTTAGTGACTGGAACAAAGGCCCACATATGGGGCTTGCCAAGCCCCTAGTCCCCCAATCTCAACCAGAGTTAGAGATGTCTAGTCACCCCTACTCAGGGCACTGCTCTGGAATCCCTCTTTGGTGGGACACCTGAGGTTAAAAAAAGAAATACATAAAGGACTCTTCCAATCCACAGAATAATCCCAACCACTTGGGATCAGGCCAAATCACCAGAGAAAGACTTGTCCATGGCCCTTGAGGACACCCCGACATTCCACGGCCACCATAGGCACAAAATCCAGAGACAAGAGCCTGAGCAAACGCCACATACTCGCCCTTTGTTCATAGCCCGGAAAATTCTCACGGTCTGTAGATCGAGCCTTCATACATACATCCCCAAACCTAAGCTGAGTTTGTGTTTTCAGACTTCTGTCCCCACAGTCCTGGCCCACACACCATCCAAGCTGGGGCCCCTGGAGCCACACCTGAGGACTGTGGCTTCCTTCTCCAAGTGAATTCTGCCATTTCCATTGGCCAAAACCCTATAGATTAGGAGAAACCTCCAAACACCCCGAGGCCATCCCAATAGTGTTGGATGCCCAGGACAAACAGGGATGATCTTTCACAAGTTAGGAAAACTACCTCCACTCAGACCCAGAGACAGATATCCCCATAGAATAAGATTGAACTGGACAGGCACTTAGGCCCTAATCAGATCCATTGCTTTTGTTTCCAGGCATCTCTCCTCAGAGGCCTGGTTACCAATACGAGCATATGGGGGATTACTGAGGCACTCATAGAAAAATCTCGTCTCCACATAGGAAATGTACTCTTTGGAGCTCTATAAAAACCTCTGTTTAGGAGAATCTTTCAGGGCCCCCGGTTCAAGCGCCCCATTCCAAGGTCTCCATGGACTTAAACCCACATTATGATCTATCCTCGGTAGAGTCCATGTCAACTCATCCCCCTTGGTTTCTCCCCCAGGGCGTGCAGATCAAACCTGCCTTGTTGCTAGGAGACAACTAGAATGGGAGGCGGGCTGGCCAGGCATCCATCCTTAGAACCCTACTCTGGAGTCGTTCCATATGGTACATCCTAGAGCCATCCAACAGGTCTCAAGTGTCCCACAGAAGGAATCTTTGCAGTCTGGTGCATCTCACAACTCCCATTGTGGGAAAATCTTCATGGCCTCTTGAGACGCTCCACTTTATAAAGGGGCCATCATGGACAGAATCTCCAACCTGAGCAAACGTCTGATATTCGCCCTGGCTTCAGGTGCATGAGATCTTGATTCAGCTCTGCAGAGTGTGCCTTCTGTGCCCTCACCCCAAAAAACTAAGCCTAGCTTGTGTTCTCAGACTACCGTCCTCACACCACTGGCCCAAAAGCCCTACAGTTTGGCAATACTGGGGCCACAATGCAGCACTCTGCCTGCCCTCCAGAAGAAAAACGTTGCCTTATGGAGCTACCTAGAAACCCGAATGAGGATCAACTGAACGCCAATCGACTGCATCCCAAATATACAGTCTACCCTGTCTAATGCCCTGTCTGACACAGCATGAGCCCACATCTCCAGACCTACGCTCAACAGCTAGCCACACACTGAGCTCATTGTACCCATCAGGTCCTTAGGTCTTCATCTCTTCCCAACCTCGGTTTTCGGGTTTCAGAACCTAGACCTAAACTCCAATCACTGTCCAGGGGTGTACGTGATGCAGAAATCACAACTCTTCCTTCGCCATGGCCGGAAACCTTGTGGTTGGCATATTCTCCAACGTTCAGTGTAGGAGAATCCAGCGTGGCCCATGAGGCCCTTCCCATGCTTGAGGGCCTTGTTTGGGCACAAATAGGCATTGTGACCCTCAGCATGAGCCCTGTCCTCAAGGAAGACCTCTCAGTGTCTGAATCAGGAGCCCACATATAGGACTTGCCATGCCCCTAGTCCCCCAAACTTAAACAGAGGTGGGGTTATCCACTTGTCCCTCCCAAGGACTCTGCTCTGGAATCCCTCTTTTATTGGCACACATGAGGTACATAAAATAAAATAAAAAACAGAAAGGACACCTCCCATCCCACAGAATGTACCCAAACTCTTGGGATTGGGTCCAATCCGCAGAGAAGGAAAGCTGTCCACAACCCATGAGGCCACGCCAGCATTCGACCCACATTGTTGACCCAAATCCAGAGACAAAACCTGAGCAAGCACCTTAAACTCACCCTTTTTCATATCCCGAAGTGTTATCACGGTCTGTAGATTGGTCGTGCCATACCTATGTCCCCAATCCTAAGCGGGAATTTGTGTTTTCAGATTTCTGTCCCCACAGGCCTGGCCCACACACCCTCAAGGCTGGGCCCCTATAGCCAAACTCAGAACTGTGCCTGCCCTCTCCAGGGGATTTCTGCCCATTCCATTGGCCACAACCCTATAGATTAGGAGAAACTCCAAAATCCCGAGGCCATTCCCAATATTATAGGCTGCCCAGGACAAACAGGGGCGATCTGACACAAGCTGAGCAACTACCTCCCCTCGGATCCATAGACACGTATCCCCAGGAAGGAGATTGAACCGGACAGGCACCTAGGCCCTAATCATATCCATTGCTTTTGTTTCCAGGCATCTCTCCTCAGAGGCCTGGTTTCCAATACCAGCATATGGGAGATTCCTTAGGCACTCATCAAAACAATTCTCTTCTCTACATAGGAAACGTACTCTTTAGAGCTCCATCAAAACCTCCGGTTATGAACTTCCCTCAAGGCCCCGGATCAAGCACCCCATTCCAAGGTCTGCATGGACACAAATGCACATTATGACCCATCCTCAACTCACCCATTTCAACACACCCGCCTCGGTTACTCCCCTAGATCCAGCAGATCGAACTTGCCTTGGCGCTATGAGACACCTGGAATGGGAGGCAGGATGCCCAGGCATCCATCCTTAGAACCCTGCTCTGGATAGCTTCCTTATGGGATGTCCTGGAGCCATCCAGCAGGTCTCGACTGTCCTACGGAAGGAATCATTGCGGTTTGGAGCATCTCACAATTCCCATCATGGGAAAACCTCCATGGCCTCGTGACACCCTCCCCTTTATGAAGGGGCCGTCATGGACAGAAACTCCAACCTGAGCCAACGTCTGATCCTAGCTCTGTCTTCAGGTACACGGGATCTCGAATCATCTCTGCAGAGGGTTCCTGCCGTGCCCTCACCCCGAAATCTAAGTCTGGCTTGTGTTCTCAGAATTTTTTCCTCACACTCCTGGCTCACAA
This sequence comes from Mustela putorius furo, assembly GCF_011764305.1. Taxonomy (NCBI): domain Eukaryota; kingdom Metazoa; phylum Chordata; class Mammalia; order Carnivora; family Mustelidae; genus Mustela; species Mustela putorius. The sequence goes on from NW_025421842.1 coordinate 74,115, forward strand.
GCCTTCAAGTTTGGGAATTCTGGAGCCACTATTGGCACTGTGTCTTCCTTCCAGAAGAAAAACGTTGCCCTCTGAGGCTACCCAGTAACCACAAATGAGTACCAACCTGCACGAAACTCGACTGCACCCCAATGATACAGTCTAGCCTGGGCACTAATTGCCTGTCTGCCACAGCCTGAGCCTGCACCTCCCAACCCACACTCAACAGCTGGCCGAACACTGAGCACATCAGACACACCATGGCCTTAGGTCTTCATCTCTTCCCAACCTCAGTTTTCAGGCTTCAGAACCTAGACCTTAAATCCAATCACAGTCCAGGAGTGAAAGTGTTGCAGAAATTAGAACTCCATCTTCCCCATGGCCAGAAAACTTGTGGTTGCCATATTGTGCAACGTTCAGTGTAGGATAAACCAGCATGGTACATTAGGCCACGCCCTGACTTGAGGGGCTCCTTGGGCACAAAAACACATTGTGAAACTCAATGTGAGCCCTATGCTCAAGGAAGGCCTGTCAGTGTCTGGACCAAGAGCCCACATATGGGGCTTGCCATGTTCTTAGGTCCCAATGTTAACCAGAGTTCTGGTTGTCCAGTCGCCCCTCCCCAGGACTCTGCTGTGGAATCCCTCTTTTGGTGGTCCACCTGAGGTAAAAAAAAATAAATAAATAAACAGAAAGGCCTCCTCCTTTCCCACAGAATGACCCCAAACTCTTGGGATTGGGTCAAATCCCCAGAAAGGGAGCCTCATCGATGGCCCATGAGGAAACCCGGGCATTCCATGGCAATCGGTGACACATATCCAGAAAAAAATAAGCAGGAGCAAGCACCTCACTTTCGCCCTTTGTTCATATCCCGAAGAGTTCTCCTCACGGTCTATATGTCGGGCCGGCCATACCTACAGACCCAAACCTAAGTGGAGTTTGTGTTTTCAGACTTTTGTCCAAATAGCCCTGGACCACACACGCTCCACACTTGGGTCCCTGGAGCCACACCTCAGGACTGTGCTTCCCTTTCAAGAGAATTCTTCCCATTCCATTGGCCACAACCTTGCAAATTAGGAAAAACCTCCAAAGTTACCGAGGCCATCCCAATAGTGTAGGCTGCCCAGGACAAAGAGGTGTGATCTCAAACCAGCTGAGCAACTACCTCCACTCAGACAAAAGATGTCCCCAGAGAAGAATATTGAACCGGACAGGCCCCTAGGCCCTAATCAGATCCATTGCTTTGGTTTCCAGGCATCTCTCCTCAGAGGCCTCATTTCCAATACCAGTAAATGGTGGTTTCCTGAGGCACCAATAAGAACAAATCTCGTCTCCCCATGGAAAACTTGCTCATTGGAGCTTTGTTATCACCTCTGGTTAGGAGAATCCTTCAGGGCCCTGGTGCCACTGCCTCAAGCCAAGGTCTCAATGGACTCAAACCAACATTAAGACCATCCTCAGGAAAGTCCATGTCAACTCATTTAAGACCATGCTCAGGAAAGTCCATTCCAACTCAGCCCCCTCTGATGCTACCCCAAGCCAGCAGATCAAACATTTCTTGTTCCTAGGAGACAATTGGAATTGAGGCTGTCTGCCCAGGCATCCATACTTAGAACCCTGTTCTGGAAAAATACCTTATGAGACGTCCTGGAGCCATCCAACAAATCTTAATTGTCCCACAGAAGGAATCCTTGCGGTTTGGAGCATCTCACAACTCTAATAGTGGGAAAACCCCCATGGCCTCATAATGCCCCCCCCTTCATGAAGGATCCAACATGGAAAGAAACTCCAACCTGAGCCAAAGTCTGATCCTCGACCTGACTTCAGACTCATGAGATCTCAATTCAGCTCTGCAGAGTGTGCCTGCCATGTCCATTCCCCGAAACCTAAGCCTACCTTGTGTTCTCAGACTTCCGTCCTCACTCTCCTGGCCCACAAGCCCTCCAGTTTGGGAATTCCGAAGCCACAATGCAGCACTCTGCCTGCCCTCCAGAAGAAAAAACTTTGCCCTATGCTGCTAATAAGAAACCCCAAATGATTATCTAATGCATGCCACTCGACTGTAAAGCAATTATAGAGCCTACCCTGAATACGAATGCCCTGTCTGGCACAGCCTGAGACAAGACATCCCAAACGACACCTAGACAGCTGGCTCCAACCTGGACACAAGGGACCCGCTATGGCTGTAGTTCGTCATCTCTTCCCAACCTCGATTTTCAGGCTTCAGAACCTAGACCTTATCTCCAATCACTGCCCAGGGGTGAACGTGATGCAGAAATTAGAATTCCTCCTTCCCCATGGCCAGAAACCTTGTGGTTGGCATGTTGTCCAACGTTCAATGTGGGAAAACCTGCATTGTCGGAAAGGCCCTGCCAGTGCTTGAGGGCCGCCTAGGGCACAGACATGCATTGTGACCTGTAGCGTGAGTCCCGTATTAAAGTAACGCCTCTCAGTGGCTGGACCAAGATCCTGCATATGGGGCTTGTCATATCCATAGGCCCCCAGGCTTAACCAGAGAGCGAGTATTCCAGTTGTCAGTACCCACTGCTATGCTCCAGAATCCCTCTACTGGGGGGACACATGAAGCAGAAAACAGGACTCTTCCCTTCCCACAGAATGACCCCAAACTCTTGGGGGCTGGACAAACTACCAGAGAGGGAGACTTCTACTACCCATGAGGCAACTCCTACATTAAACGGCCATTGTGGACAAAATATCCAGAGACAAATGACTGAGCGACTGCCTCCCTCTCACCCTTCTTTCATATCCAGAGGAGATCCCCTCACGGACTGTAGATCAGGCCTGCCATAACCTCGGCCCCAAACCTGAGCTGAGTTTGGGTTTTTGGATGTCTGTCTGTACAGCCGTGGCCCACACCACCTCCAGGCTGGGATCTCTGGAGCCACACACCACAGAACTGTGCCTGCTCTCTCCTAAGAAACTGCTCGTTCCATTGACCACAACTCTACAAAATAGTAGAAACCTCAAGGTCCCCAAGGACAACCCACTACCGCAAGCCACACTGGACTAACAGGGGCATTATGACACCAGCTGAGCAACACTTACCTCCATGCAGACACACAGACTGATATCCGCAGAGACAAAAGATTGAACCAGACAGGCCCCTAGGCCCTATTATGAACTCTTGCTTTGGTGTCCAGGTATCACTCCTCAGAGGCCTGGGTTCGAAGACCAGCATATGGGGCTATCCTGAGGCACCAGACAGAACACCTCTCATCTCCACATGGAAAGCTTCCTTGCTGGAGTTGTGTCAAACCCTTCGGGTTGGAGAATCCTGCAGAGTCCCTTAGCTACTGCCACATTCCAAGGTCTCCATGGCCACTGACCCACATTATGACTCATCCTCATGAAAGTCCATTTATACTCTGCCTTCTGGGTAGCTCACCCAAGAGCCCGCAGATTGAGCGTGCCTTCTCTTGACCAGGCAATCGGAAGGTGAGTTGGCGTTTCTCGGCATCCATGCTTAGGCCCCTGCTCCCGAGTCTTTCTGTATGGGGCATCCTGGAACCATCCAATAGTACTCGACTGTCCTGAAGAAGGAAACTTTGAAGTTTGGAGCAGCTCACAACTCCCAGCGTAGGGAAACCTCCCTGGCCTCATGACGCCCCCACCCCCTTCAGGAAGGGGCCGTCATGGACACAAACTCCAGCTTGAGGCAACATCTGATACTCGCCCTGACCTCAGATGCAGGAGATCTCGATTCAGCCTCTGCACAGTGGGCCCAAACCTCGTGCTACCTTGTGTTTTCAGACTTCCTTCCTCACACTCCTGGCAAACATGTCCTCAAGACTTGGAATTCTGGAACCAAAATGCAGCCCTATGCTGGCCCTCCAGAAGAAAAACGTTGCTCTATGGGGATCTCCATAAACCCCAAATGAGGATCAACCTGCTCGGTTCTCGACCTCACCCCAATTGGATTGTTCGGGTTGTCCATTCATCCCTCCCCAGAGCTCTGCTTTGGAATCCCTCTTTTGGTGGCACACCTGAGGTAACAAAACTAAAAGGACTCCTCCCATCCTTCAGATTGACCCCAAACAATTGGGATTGGACCAAATTCACAGAGAGGAAGTCTCGTCCATGGCCCATGAGGCCTCCCCGAGATTCCACAGCCATCGTTGACAACAAATCCAGAGACAAAAGTCTGAGCAAGCGCCTCACACTCGCTCTTTTGTCGTATCCCGAAGAGTTCTCCTCACGGTCTGTAGATCGGGCCTGCCATACCTACTTCCCAAACCTAAGCCGAGTTTGTTTTTTCAGACTTCTGTCCCCACATTCCTGGCCCACAGACCCTTCAGGCTGGGGCCCCTGGAGCCACACATCAGGACTGTGCCTGTTCATACCACGGGAATTCTGCCCATTCCATTGTCCACAATCGTACAAATTAGGAAAAACCTCCAGAGTCCCCAAGGACACCCCAATAATGTAGGCCGCCCAGGACAAACAAGGTTCATCTGAAACCAGCTGAGCATCTACCTCTACTCAGCGTAGATGGATGTCCCCAGAGAAGAAGATTGAATCAGAAAGGCCCCTAGGCCTGAATCAGATTCATTGCTTTCGGTTACAGGTATCTCTCCTCAGAGGCCTGGTTTCCAATATTAGCATATGGGGATTTCATGAGGCAGCAGCAGAACAAATCTCTTCTCCACATGGGAAAATTATCCTTTGAAGATGTCTCAAAACCTCCAGTTAGGAGAATCCTTCAGGGCCTGTGTGCCACTGCCCCATTACAAGGTCTCCATGGACAGAAATCCACATTAGAACCCATCCGCAGGAAATTCCATTTCAACTCAGCTCCCTTGGTTGCTCCCCCAGAGCGAGCACACTGAACATGTCTTGACTAGGAGACAATTGGAATGCGAGGCGGGCTGCCCAACCATCCATCCTTAGAGCTCTGCTCTGGCGTCGTTCCGTATGGGATGTCCTGGAGCCATCCAACTGGTCTCAAATGTCCAGTAGAAGGAATCCTTGAGTTTTGGAGCATCTCACAACTCCCAACCTCGGAAAATCTAGATGGCTTTGTGATGCCCCCCCCCATTTCTGAAGGGGAAATCATGGACAGGAACTCCAACCTAAGACAACGTCTGATCTTCACCCTGAATTCAGATGCACGAGATCTCGATGCAGCTCTGCAGAGTGTGCTTTCCTTGCCCTCGCCCTGAAACCTATGACTAGCTTGTGTTCTCAGACTTCTGTCCTCACACTCCTGGCCCCCAAGCCCTCACATTTGGAAATTCGGGACACAAAATGAAGCATTATGTCTGCCTTCCAGAAGAAAAATTTTGACCTATGGAGTTTCTCACATAACCCAAATGAGGATAGACATACATGGCACTCGAATGTACCCAAATTAGATAGTCTAACCTGGCCACTAATACACTGTCTGATACAGAGTGAGCCCGGACCTCCTGACCAAAACCGAGACAGCTGACCACACACTGAGAACATCACACACGCCATGGTCTTAGCTCGTTATCTCTTCCCAACCTAACTTTTTGGCTTCCGAACTTAGACTTTAACTCCAAGCCCTGAAAAGGATTGAATGTGATGCAGAAATCAAACTCCTCCTTACCCAAGGCAAGAAGCCTTGTGGTTGGAGTGCTGTCAAACAATCAGTGTAGGAGAAACCAGCATTCACCCTGAGGCTCCGCCCATTCTTGAGTGCGACGAGGGCATAAACACGCATTGTGACCCTCAGCGTGAGTCCTGTCCTCTAGTACGTCCTCTCAGTGGCTGGACCATTAGATGTCATAATGGGCTTGACATGTCCCTAGGCCCCAATTTTTAACCAGATTTCTGGTTGTCCAGTCGCCCCTCCCCAGGGCTTTACTCTGGAATCCCTCATTTGGTGGGACACCTGAGGTTAAAAAAAACAAAACAAAAAAAAACAACAACAACAAAAAAAAAAAAAAAAAAACGGACTTCTTCCATCCGACAGAATGACCTCAAACTCTTTGGACAAGGCCAAAACCCAGAGAATAAGACTCATCCATTTCCCATGAAGTCACCTGGAAATTTCACGACCATGAGTGACACGATATCCAGAGACAAAAAGTTGAGCAAGAGCCTCACACTCGCCCTTTTTTCATATCCTGAAGAGTTCTCCTCAAGTTCTGTAGATCAGTCCTGCCATACCTATGACTCGAAACATAAGACGAGTTTGTGTTTTCAGACAACTGTCCAAAGAACCCTGGCCTAAACACCCTACAGGTTCAGGTCCCTGGAGCCAACCTGAGGACTCTACTTGCCCTCTCCAAGGGAATTCTGTGTGCCCATTCCAATGGCCACAACCCTACTAATAGGATAAACCTCCAAAGTCCCTGAGGCCATCCCAATAGTGGTGGCTTCCCAGGGCAAACAGTAGTAATCTGAGCCTATCTGAGAACCTACCTGCACTCAGACCCATAGACTGATGTCCCCAGAGGTAAAAAGGAACGAACAGGCCCCTAGGCCCTAAATGGATCCATTGCTTTGGTTCCCAGGCATCTCTCCTCAGAGACCTGCATTTCAATACCAGCATATGGCTGTTCCTTGACTCACACATCAGTACAAATTTCATCTACACATGGGAAACTTGCACGTGGGAGCTGTGTCAAAGCCTCTGTTTAGGAGAACCCTTCAGGGCCCCAGTGCCACCGCTTCATTCCAAGGTCTCCATAGACACAAAAACACATTAGGACCCATCCACAGGAGAGTCCATTTCAACTGAGCGTATTCGGTTCCTCCGCGAGATCTAGCAGATCTAACTTGACTTGTTGCTAGGAGACAATTGGAATATGAGGTGGCCTACCCCGCCATCCATCCTTAAAACCCTGCTCAGAATCGTTGGCCTGGAGCCAAACAACAGGTCTCAATTGTCCTGCAGAAGAATCTTTGCAATTGGGAGCTTCTCAGAACTCCCATCGTGAGAGAACCCCCATGGCCTCATCATCCCCCCCCTTCATAAAGGGGCCATCAGGGACATAAGGTCCAACCTGCGCGATCGTCTGATCCTCACCCTGACTTCAGATGCACGAGATCTCGGTTCAGGTCTGTAGATTGTGCCTGCCATGTCCTCACCCAGAAACCTAAGCCTAGCTTGTGTCCTCAGACTTTTGTCCACAGACTACTGGCTCACAAGCCCTCCAGTTTGGCAATCCAGAACTACAATGCAGCGCTCTACCTGCCCTGCAGAAGAAATACATTGCCATCTGGGGCTACCTAGAAACCCCAAATGAAGATCAACCTGCACGACACTTGGATATACCCAAAATGTATAGGATGACCTGGGCAATAATGCCCTCTCTGACACAGCCTGAGCCTGGACATCCTAGGCCCACCCAGACAGCTGGCTATAAACTGAGAAACATCAGACCCCCCATGGCCTTAGGTCGTTATCCCTTCAAACCTCAGTTTTCAGGCTTCAGTACCTAGACCATATCTCCAATCACGGCCCGGGATTGAAAATGATGCAGAAATCAGAACTCCTTCCCAATGGGACGAAAACTTGTGGTTGGCTTGTTGTCCAACGTTCAGTGTAGTGGAAACCAGTGTGTCCCTTGAGGCCCCGCCATTGCTCGCGGGCCAGATAGGTAGCAAACACACATTGTGACCCTCAGCCTTAGCCCAGTCCTCAGGTAAAGCCTCTCAGTGGCTGGAGGAAGAGACAGCATATTGGGCTTGCCATGCCCCTAGGCCCCAATTTTTAACCATAGTTCGTGCTGTCCCTTCACTCTTCCCCAGGGCCCTGCTTTGGAATTCCTCTTTTGGTGGGACACCTGAGGTAACAAACCTGAAAGGAGTCCTCCCATACCACAGATTGACGAAAAACAATTGGGAATGGGCCAATCCACAGAGAGCAATATTCATCCATGGCCCATGAGGCCTCCTCGATATTCCACGGCCATCGCTGATACAAAATCCAGAGACAAAAGCCAAAGCAAGCCCCTCAGACTCGCACTATCTTCATATCCTGAGGATGTCTTTTCATGGTTTGTAGATCGCACCTGCCATACCTACGTCCCCAAACATAAGCTGAGTTTGTGTTTTCAGACTTCTGTCCTCAAAGTCCTGGGCCACACACCATCCAGTCTGGGGACCCTGGAGCCACACATTAGGACTGTGCCTACCCAATCCATGGGAATTCTGCCCATTCCATTATCCAAAATCGTACAAATTAGGAGAACCCTCCAAAGTCTCTGAGGCCATCCCAATAGTATAGGTCGCCCGGGACAAAAAAGGGCAGTCTGACACCAGCTGAGCATCTAACTCCACTCATATCCTAGAAGGATGTCCCCAGAGAGAGAAGATTGAACCAGACAGGACCATAGGCCAAAATCGGATCCATTGCTTTGGTTTACAGGCATGTCTCCTCAAAACTCTGGATTCCAATACCAGCATTGGTGTTTTCCTGAGGCACCCATCAGAACAAACCTCGTCTCCACAAGGAAACTTGTGCATGGGAGCTATGTCAAAAGCTTAGGAGAATAATTCAGGGTCCCGGTGCCACCGCCCCATTCCAAGGCCCTCATGGACACAAACACACACATTAGACCCATCCTCAGGAAAGTCCATTTCAACTCAGCCACCCCGGTTGCTCTCGCAGAGCCATCAGTTCTAAACTGTCTTGTCGCTAGGAGACAATTGGAATGCGAGGCGGGCTTCCCAGGCATCCATCCTCGAACGTTGGTCTGGACTCATCCATATGGGATGTCCTGGAGCTGTCCAACAGGTCTCAATTGTCCCGCAGAAGGAATCCTTGGAGGGGGCATCCCACCACTCCCAACGTGGGAAAACCTCCATGGCCTCGAGATTCGGCTCCCTTCATGAAGGGGCCGTCATGAACAGAAATTCCAAGCTGAGCCAACGTCTGATCCTCGCTCTGACTTCAGATGCATGAGATATTGCTTCAGATCTTCAGGGGGTACATGCCGTGCCCTCACCCAGAAACCCAAGTCTAGCTGTCCCTGGGCACCAATTTTAACCAGAATTCTGGTTGTCCAATAGCCCCTCCCCAGGGCTCTACTCTGGAATCCCTCATTTGGTGGGACACCTGAGTTTGAGAAACAAAACAAAACAAAAAAAGAACAACGAAAAACGGACATTTTCCATCCCACAGAATGACCCCAAACTCTTTGGACTGGGCCAAACCCCCAGGGAGTAAGACTCGTCCATTTCCCATGAAATCACCCGGAAATTTCATGACTAGGAATGGCACGATATCCAGAGATAAATACTGGAGCAAGAGCCTCACACTCGCCCTTTTTCATATCCCGAAGAGTTCCCCTCATGGTCTGTAGATCAGTCCTGCCATACCTATGACCCGAAACATAAGCCGAGTTTCTGTTTTCAGACAACTGTCCAAACAGCCCTGGCCTACACAGCCTACAGGCTTAGGCCCCTGGAACCAAGGTGAGGACTGTACTTGTTCTCTCCAAGGGAATTCTGTGTGCCCATTCCAATGGCCACAGCGCTACTAATAGGATAAACCTCCAAAGTCCCTGAAGCCATCCCAATAGTGGTGGCTTCCCAGGACAAAAAGGAGCAATCGGAGCCCATCTGAGAACCTACCTGCACTCAGACTTGTAGACTGATATCCCCCCAGAGGTAAAAAGGAACGAACAGGCCCTTAGGCACCTATCGGATCCATTGCTTTGGTTTCCAGGCATCACTCCTCAGAGGACTGGATTTGAATACCAGCATATGGCTGTTTCTTTACTCACCCATCAGAACAAATCTCATCTACACATGGGAAACTTGCATGTGGGAGCGATGTCAAAGCCTCTGTTTAGGAGAACCCTTCATGGCCCCAGTGCCACCGCATCATTCCAACGTATCCATAGACACAAAAACACATTAGGACCCATCCACAGGAGAGTCCATTTCAACTCAGCGTATTCGGTTGCTCCGCGAATACCAGCAGATCTAACTTGTCTTGTTGCAAGGAGACAATTGGAATGCGAGGTGGGCTACCCAGCCATCCATCCTTAGAACCCTGCTCGGAATCGTTGTCCTGGAGCCAACCAACAAGTCTCAATTGTCCTTCAGAAGAACCTTTGCAGTTGGGAGCTTCTCAGAACTCCGATCGTGGGAAAACACCCGTGGCCTCGTGATCGACCCCCCCCTTCAAGAAGGGGCCACAGGGACAGAATGTCCAACCATAGCGATCGTCTGATCCTCGCCCTGACTTCAGATGCACGAGATCTCGATACAGGTCTCACCCAGAAACCTAGGCCTAGCTTGGGTTCTCAGACTTCAGTCCTCAGACTACTGGCCCACAAGCCCTACAGTTTGGCAATCCAGAACTTCAATGCAGCACTCTGCCTGTTCTCCATAATAAAAACATTGCCCTCTGGGGCTACCCAGAAACCCCAAATGAGGATCAACCTGCACGCCATTCGGCTGTACCCCAAATATATAGGCTGACTTGGGCACTAATGCCCTTTCTGAGACAGCCTGAGTCTGGACCTCCTGGCGCCACCCAGACAGCTGGCCGCACACTGAGCACATCGGATCCGCCATGGCCTTAGGTCGTCATCACTTCTCAATCTCTGTTTTCAGGCTTCAGAACCAAACCTTATCTCCAAGCACGGCCCGCTTTTGAAAATGATGCAGAAATCAGAAGTCTTTTCCAGAAGTCTTTCCCAATGGCAAGAGACCTTGTGGTTGGCATGTTGTCCAAGGTTCAGTGTAGTTGAAACCAGTGTGGCCCATGAGTCCCCGCCCATGCTTGCGGGCCACATTGGTCACAAACACACATTGTGACCTTCAGCCTGAGCCCAGTCCACAGGTAAGGCCTGTCAGTGGCTGGATGGAGAGACAGCATATTGGGCTTGCCATGCCCCTAGGCCCCAATTTTTAATCGTAGTTCGGGTTGTCCCTTCACTCTTCCCCAGGGCTATGCTTTGGAATTCCTCTTTTGGTGGGACACCTGAGGTAGCAAACCTGAAAGGAGTCCTCCCATCCCACAGATTGATGAAAAACAATTGGCATCGTGCCAAGTCCACAGAGAGCAATATTCGTCAATGGCCCCTGAGGCCTCCCCAACATTCCACGGCCATCTCTGATACAAAATCCAGAGACAAAAGCCTGAGCATGCGCCTCAGACTCGCTCATTCTTCATATCCTGAAGAGTTCTTCAGATAAGAACCTACACGGTACTCGAAGGCACCCAAAATATATAGTCTAACCTGGGCACTAATGCACTGTCTGACAACCTGAGCCCGGACCTCGTGACCAACACCCAGACAGCTGACCGCACACTGAGCACATCAGACCCGCCATGGCCTTAGGTCATCATCTCTTCCCTACCTCAGTTTTCAGGCTTCAGAACCTAGGCCTTATCTCCAATAACTGCCCAGGGGTGACTGTGATGCAGAAATCAGAACTCTTCCTTACCCAAGGCAAGGAACCTTGTGGTTGGCATGATGTCCAACGTTCAGTGTAGGAGAAACCAGCATTCACCCTAAGTCCCCGCCCATTCTTGAGTGCGACGAGGGCATAAACACGCATTGTGACCCTCAGCGTGATTCCTGTCCTCTAGTACGTCCTCTTAGTGGCTGGACCATTAGATGTCATAATGGGCTTGACATGTCCCTAGGCCCCAATTTTTAACCAGATTTCTCGTTGTCCAGTCGCCCCTCCCTAGGGCTCTACTCTGGAATCCCTCATTTGGTGGGTTTGAAAAACAAAACAAAACAACAACAACAACAAAAAAAAAAAAAAAAAACCGGACTTCTTCGATCCCACAGAATGACCCCAAACTCTTTGGACGGGGCCAAACCCCCAGAGAGTAAGACTCGTCCATTTCCCATTAAGTCACCCAGATATTTCATGACCATGAATGGCACGATATCCAGATATAAAAATTTGAGCAAGAGCCTCACACTCGCCCTTTTTTCATATCATGAAGAGTTCTCTTCATGGTCTGTAGATCAGTCCTGCCATACCTATGACCCGAAACATAATCCGAGTTTGTGTTTTCAGACAACTGTCCAAATAGCCAAGGCCTACACACCCTACAGGCTCAGGCCCCTGGAGCCAACCTGAGGACTGTACTTGCCCTTACCAAGGGAATTCTGTGTGTGCCCATTCCAATGGCCACAACCCTACTAATAGAATAAACATCCAAAGTCCCTGAGGCCATCCCAATAGTGGTGGCTTCCCAGGACAACCAGGAGCAATCTGATCCCATCTGAGAACCTACCTGCACTCACACTCTTAGACTGATATCCCAGAGGTAAAAAGGAATGAACAGGCCCCTAGGCCCTAATCAGATCCATTGCTTTGGTTTCCAGGCATCTTCCTCAGAGGCCTGGATTTTAGTACCAGCATATGGCTGTTTCTTAACTCACCCATCAGAACAAAACTCATCTACACATGGGAAACTTGCACGAGGGAGGTGTGTCAAAGCCTCTTTTTAGGAGATCCTTCAGGGCCCCAGTGCCACCGCATCATTCCAGGTCTCCTTAGACACAAAATCATATTAGGACACATTCAACTCAGCATATTCGGTTGCTCCGCGAGATCCAGCAGATCTAACTTGTCTTGTTGCTAAGAGACAATTGGAATGCGAGGTGGGCTACCCAGCCATCCATCCTTAAAACCCTGCTCGGAATCGTTTGCCTGGAGCCAACCAACAGGTCACAATTGTCCTGCAGAAGAATCTTTGCAGTTGGGAGCTTCTCAGAACTCCCATCGTGAGAGAACCCCCATGGCCACATGATCCACCCCCCTTCATAAAGTGGCCATCAGTGACATAAGGTCCAACCTGCGCGATCGTCTGATCCTCACCCTGACTTCAGATGCACGAGATCTCGGTTCAGGTCTGTAGATTGTGCCTTCCATGTCCTCACCCAGAAACCTAAGCCTAGCTTGTGTCCTCAGACTTCCATTCTCAGACTAATGGCCCACAAGCCCTCCAGTTTGGCAATCCAGAACTACAATGCAGCACTCTCCCTGCCCTGCAGAAGAAATACATTGCCCTCTGGGGCTACCTAGAAACCCCAAATGAAGATCTACCTGCACGCCACTTGGCTGTACCCAAAATATATAGGCTGACCAGGGCAATAATGCCCTTTCTAACAGAGGTTGAGCCTGGATTCCTCTTTGGTGGGACACCTGATGTAACA